>NC_044906.1:33591273-33766649 GCF_001633185.2 Quercus lobata | reverse complement strand
AAAAAACATTTTATGTTTGCAAATTACAACTCATGGGTGCTTTTTAATAAAATTGCATTTTTCAACTTGCAATTTTTTGCTACAACAATACTTTTTTAATGTTTTCATTGTTTGACCAAACGCTTTAATTACGGTTTTATAAAAATAGTGTTCAAAATCAAAACACAACTTTTATAATCGTTGCTTATAATAATGCAGGTTTTCAAATAGCTTAACCCACGGACACTAATTTTACTCATCTCATACTTAACCATCCAGGCTAGCCCAGGCGTTGTGGAATTGAAAACGGGCCGGGCTGAAATCAATCAATCATGGAAAAGACAAAACTTCATGTTGTGATTGGACAAGAGTCACCTGAGCCCATTGATTATTGATGCCCATCTCAAAGTTGCGTTTTCCTTTTCAATGTGCACCAAGATTTGGACCACAAGATAAAGCAGAAATTTTACGTTTTTCAGTTCATCACAGTATTCATGGAACTAATAAATTGTGGAATTTCATTTTTAAATTTCCATCACAACATTAAAAGGATTTATCTTTTTTAAGAGAGTTTTAACATATAGCATCTGCTTCTGATAATAACTTTTTATCATCAAACCAAAATACCAATCAGTTTTTGGTATAGGCGGGAATTGAATCCCATATCTTTTATTCAACCATCAGAGACTTTACCCGTTGAGCTAATTGGAACCCACTAAAAGTATTTATTAGTTAACCTTAGTGAAATTCTCTCTCTAAATTTTTGTTTCTCTAAAATTTATATATAATTTTAAAAAGTTAAATATAAAAATGTTTTGATTTCTTTAATTATTCTTTGAAGAGAGAATTTTTTGGGATGATCTTTGACATGCTAATAATCTTTTGTTGAGATGATATTTAAACGTTTCTACCCTTTTGTAATTTACAACATTTTTTTTTTTCAGGGGCAAAACCATGAACTTTCATTAAAGAAAACTAACAATTTCATCTTGGACAACAGAAAACAAAGGTGGTGGAACATCCTCCATCCACACAACAAATTCTGTAATTTCTAAAGCATGTCTAGCTAAAGAATGAACAACTTTATTACCTTCTCTCCTAACATGAGAGTAATGTAATTGATAAAATAAATTAGCATCATCGCAAATAACATCCATCACCAAACCAACAGTAGATAAGAACTGATCTCCACCCTTCAGAGCCTTCATAAGCACCTCACAGTCGCCCTCAACAACCACCTTATTGAAACCCAACTCAGTTGCAAACTTGAGAGCTCTTGAAGCTGCCAACGTTTCAATGTCTAAGGGCCTGCAAACCTGTGGGATATTCTGAGATAGAGAGGCAAGGACTGAACCTCTTTCATCGCGCAGAATTAAACTATTTTTTTTTACAACATGGCTACTCGTGAGAGCAATTTTCACAGTTTTTGGATAAAATTTATTTTGAGCAAAGGAATAATGGCATCTCCGAGTCCGATGCCCAAGTGGGATTTACACTAGAAAGTGAGAAAGTCTACATGTGTCATGAGCGTATGAAGCCTTATCTCTGTAGTGTCTGTTAGTTTTCACATAAATTGACTAGTACCTCACTTTTCTCACACGCCTCACGTTTGTCACATGTCATGAATCTTAGAACATGTGTTCAAGAATCTTAGAATATACTATTAATCTTTTGAGTCTGTATAGTCTTGCCGTCTCATGTATATCAGAAGATTACACATAATAATTTCCTGGAAATAGTTCACAAAAGATGACAAAAAATTAAAAAGGAAAAAAGAAAGAAGAATCCATTAGGGTTAGGAAATTCTAATTGCTATTAAATAGTAATGATTAGAGGTGTCCAGGAATCGAGTTAGGTTTGTGCTTGACTCTTGATCATATTGGGTGGAGGGGAGCGAAACCCACGGTCAATCATTAAGGAATGGCAGTTGGATGGATTAAGTTTTTCAGTAGTGGCGGTCATATTTGATCAACATTGGCTGATGACAAGGAGAGGTTGAGATGTTCAAATCTTCGTCGGATTTTGAGGAGATCTCACTAGTTCAGTGAAAATCTTGCTAGATTCGATAAAAATTTCGCCAAATCTGGCGGAGATCTTATTAGATCTAGTAGATCTATGCTATATTTGGTGATAACCCTCATGAATTTGGTAATATTGTTGGTCGAAAGAAAACTTGCCGTCAACCATCATAGTCATTGAATTGATCGATTTTTGAATCAGATTCATCTGGTGGATCAGTTTGCCCATGTCTATGGACAGCCCTATTAATGATTATTTTTTTCTCATTACTAAATAATAATTATACATATGCATATTGTAATTATTACATATGATGATAAGCCGAAATTGCATGACAACCCTGGTGATGAAGACTTGTGGAACCTTTAAGCACCTAAAATAGGCAAGACAACTAGGGTGTTGCCAATGTAACATGGCCAGGAAACTTCAATACCTAGGTTAGTGTTTTTAAGAGTAAGTGGAGAGAGCATTCATAGTAAGAAAGCTAAAAAATATAGCTTTTAGCAACTCAAAATACTACTTTATCTATTTTAACACTTTACTTTATAATACACTCAACATAAAATGTTTTATTTTAACATTCAACACATTAAAATAATATAAATAACACAATAAAATAATATATCTAACACAATAAACAACAACCACAACTATCAACACATTAAAATACCATTTTTTTAACACCCAACATTAAAAAATTATTTTTTGCTTTGAGTTTTAAGCTATAACGAGTTGCTATCTCTAACAGTTCACTGTAACTCAAATTTAAATTGTTTTAACTTTACCTTCTTTACTGTAGAAGTTGTTTTTAGGGTATTGGTTACTAAATTGAATTTTTAGTCAATTTAGCAACCTTATTGAGAATGCTCTAAGCAGGGACGGAACTACACTATGGCAGAGGGGGGCCATTCCCCCCCTCCCAAAATTAAAAAAGAAAAGAAAAATTAGTATAAAAAAATTAAGATTTGCTCTTATATGTGTGTGTGTATATATATATATATATATATATTTGTCTCTCTTCTTCTAAACTATTTAGATATTGACCTACAAGAAAAAAAATAAAAAAAATAAAATTCATGCCCCTTTAACTACAAAAACAAAATAAAAAAATAAATATGGACTAAACAAAAATTGCGCACAAAATAAGAAACACTTATTTTGTATGTTATACTTTGTTGATGTGTTTTATAAAATAAAATATTTAAGAAATACTTATTTTGTAAGTAGTATCTTGTTGAATATGAAATAGATGATAGTTTTTATTTTCATAAAAAAAAAAATTGGTTTTAAGCTTTGGCCCCCCCTAGGTATGAATCCTGGTTCCGTCCCTAGCTCTAAGTAATAGGAATTTTCACACTTTGACTCTTTTGAAGATAGTGAGGATTTATAATTCTTATGATGGCATGATTCACTTTTCCACTTCGGCCATTACCTTTATTGCAGTTAAGGAGGGCACCAATTGTGCCCAACTAGACTTAAGGTCCGTTTAATTCACTTTTCCACTTGGGCCAAGGCCAAACCTTTATTGCGGCTAAGGAGGTTGCCAATTTTGCCCAACTAGGCAACATATAAGGAAACTACTTAAGGGTCTGTTTGATTAGAGAGGAAAAGTGAAAAGATAGAAAATGAGGAATGGATAAAAAAGTGAGAGAATAGAAGAGATTTTAGTTTTTCTTATTTGTGTTTAGTTAGGGGTGGAAAAGTGGAGGGAAAAAAAAATGAATTTGTATAAATTTACTCATATACCATTGTTAAAAATGATAGTTAATTAAAAAAAAGTGACAAAAAAAATCACCAAAATTTATTAAAAAAGAAAAATTATGCGAAAAAAAAATTCATGTCTAGTTTAAAAAAAGAAAAAGAAAAAGAAAAAGATGAAGAGAGAAACAAAAGAAAGCACCCATGCTGCCCAAAAGAAAGCCACAACAACCTATGTGCTGTATCACGCCCCAAAAAAAAAAAAGAAAAAAGAAAAAAGAAAAAGAAGGAGGGAAAGCTAAAACCAAAAAAAGAAAGAAGGTCCATCACACCCCACAAAAAAAGTTCCATCAAGCTTAGGAAAGCAAAAAGAAAAGGGGGAAAAAAAAAAACACGGAGAAGAAGAAACCAATAGATCCGACATGTGAAATGAGGAGCAAGGACGGACTTAGGATTTCAAACTAGGGAGTTTGAAGCGTAAGAAAAAAAAATTTTAAATAGGTATCCATATAGTACTAATAAAATATCAACCAAGATAAATATAGAAAATCATTGTTTCTTAATAGATTAAGGTGTAATCATCTACTAAGAAAAACAAAATAATATTGTTTCTTAAAAGTATCAGCTGTTACAAAAAAAAAAAAAAAAAAAAAATTAATTTCACAAACCAAAACTTACTTTTGCTACTTTAATATAGCATTTGAAATGTTTCATACTTGATATTTGGTGTTCTAAATACTAAATATTTATCATTTAGAACATCTGATGCTAGTACTTTAATATTGGGCTAACTAGGATTTTTATTTTTTATATTTAAAGTTTTGTTTTTGTTAAGTTTTTGAGTTTGATAGTTGTTAGTTGGGTTAGACTAATTAAAAGAGAGGGGTCTAAGTTTTTGAAAGAGTGAAGTGCAGCTCTAATATATATATATATATATATAACCAATAAAAAAAAATTTCTCTTTTTTTCTTTGGGCTGGGGGCCCAAAATTTTTTTTCCTTTTTTTTTTTTTTTTTTTTTGCTTTGGGCAGGGGGCTTGGGCCCCTTTGGGTCTGTCTCTAAGGAAGATGGTAGTTTAGTTATTGATTATAACTATTCATTTTTTGTCATTTTTTTTTTTTTGGTAAACTGGAAGTAATATTCAATTAACAAGGAAAGGAAAATTCAGGACAACGCCTGTTACACCAAGTACCATGACAATCAGCCTCAACAGAGGGGATTAAGCTCACGGGAGGAACAGAGTGAATAATAAAATCTAAAGATTGAGAATGGCCAGAATTAGCTAACTAGTTGGCGCATTTATTTGCCTCACGATATACATGTTTAATACGAACTTGAGGGATTTGCAGAATCAGATTTTTGCAGTCTTCAAAGATAGGAGAGATCACTGAGTTTCGGTAAGAAGGATTGTTCAACGCATCAACCAAAGCCTTAGCATCCATCTCGACAATAACAGTTGGAATCTTCTTTTGAACGCACAACATCAAGCCATCACGGAGAGCCCAAACTTCTGTAGTGAAGCTGTTAGCATTCCCTAGTTTTCTTGTAAAGCCGGTCACCCAATTGCCCCTACTATCTCTAATCAAACCACCCCCTGTTGTCAATCCCAAAGCTGCAACCCAAGGCCTATCAGTGTTGAGTTTCCACCACCCCTGATCTGGCTTCTCCCATCTGATTTGTTTAATAACCATCCGATTGTGCCGCCTCGGTTGAGAAGCACACAAGAAAAATTCCAGGGCATGTAAGGCAATAGATTTGCATAAATTTGGGTTTACTCCCTTGTTAGTAAAGACAATATGGTTCCGCTACTTCCAAACCAACTAGAGAGTAAAGGAAAAGAGCACATACCAGGGGATGCCCATGCCATTCTGGGAAGACTTGAGCCTACAATTAGTGATTAACCATTCTCTGATGTCTTGGGTGAAAAAATTGGAGTACAAGCAGTGTGTTCCCATTTGGTACCATATGGGTTTAACCAATCTACAATCCTGAAGGGCATGTAAGATAGATTCAGCTTCTGAGTGGCATAGAGGGCAGGTGGTTTCTAGAGGGATACCTCTGTTTGCTAAGCATTCCTTCACACCTATGCTCTTTTGCATGCACTTCCAAATAAACATTTGAATTCTAGGCAGGGATGGAAGCTTTCAAATCCAAGAACCAAAGAAAGACTCATTGCCAGAAGAGTTAATGGCAAGGTTATAGGCACTCCTCATGTCAAAATCCCCTTTAGGTGAGAACTTCTAAACCATTTTATCATTGCACCTAGTCACAATAGGAATGGGGACAGCTTGAATGTTAGCTTTAACTTCAGGGGGTAGCTCAAAAGGAATATTAGACCAGTCCCATCCGACTGGGGAGAGCACATCTTTGACTTGCAAGTTAACAAAGTCTTGCGGGAGCGGGCCTTGGATATGAGGCCTAATAGGACCAATGTTAGACCAACAATCAGACCAGAAATTTAGACAGCTTTCATGGCCTGGAATCCATTTTACTCCTTTTTTGAAGACTTCCTCGCCCCTTTTCATCCCTTTCCAAACCGGAGACATAGGGAGTTTCGCTTCATTCCTAGAATTAATTCTTTGTCTAGTGCAATATTTAAACTTGAGAACCTTAGCCCATGGTGCATTCCTCTCTGTATGAAATCTCCAATTGAGCTTGGCTAGGAGAGCCGTGTTTCTTCCTTTAGCAGATTGCAAACCCAAACCTCCTGCCTCCTTTGGTTTTGTCACTTCAGCCCAATTAACCCAATGCATCTTTTTGGCATAATCCGTTGAGCCCCAAAGGAAATTCCTATTGACCCTGTCAATACCCTTAAGAATTTTACTAGGAAGAGGAGCATATTGCATCACATAGTTTGGGATGGTTAAGGAGGAGGCATGAATGAGAACCACTCGGCCAGCCATAGAGAGTAAGTTAGCTTTCCACCTTGCCAACTTTTTCTTGACTCTATCAAGGACAAAATCAAAATCATGCTTTCGGTCACCTGAATGCTTCAAGGGAAACCCCAGGTACTTGCCAAGGTTAGGAGTTGAGTAAAACCCAAGAATACCAGAGAGGATGTCTCTTTGATCTGGCTCTACATTTGGGGAGAAGAACACACGAGACTTGGCTTCGCTCATGCTCTGCCCAGATCTCAAGCAAAACTCATGAGGGAAATCCTTTATGGCCTGACAGTTATCTGAATCTGCTCTAGCAAAAAGGGCCAAGTCATCCACGAAAAATAAGTGTGAGAAGGAAGGCCCACTCCTAGAAGCTTTCATTGGAAACTAGAGCTTGGCGTCACAATTCTCTTGAATCAAGTGACCCAGAAACTCCATACACAAAATGAAGAGATAAGGTGACAGGGGGTCCCCTTGTCTAATACCTCGAATGGGGCAAAAGGAGTCAAGGTAGCCACCATTAAAGAGAAGAGATGTCGACACCGAGGAAACGCAGCTCATAATAATATCAATAAGGTTCACGGGGAAGTTGAACTTGAGAAGCATTTCCCTAATGAAGCTCCATTCAATTTTGTCATAAGTTTTTTCGAGGTCAATCTTGATAGCCATATACCCCTTATTGCCTTTGGTTCTACCAATGGTATGAATCAACTCTTGAATAATAATAACATTATCGGCTCCTCTTCTACCCGGCACAAAAGCCGTTTAATAAGGCGAGACAAGTTGCTCCAAATGTGGTCTGATTCGAGCAACAATAATCTTGGAAATGATCTTGTAGATAGTATTACAGAGACTAATTGGTCTATAATTCCCAATGGTTTCAGGGCCCTAGATTTTGGGAATGAGCACAATGAGGGTTTTGTTGAGATAATCGGGAACCTTTCTCTCAGTGAAAGCTCTCATAACTTCCTCCTTAATAGAATCCCCAACTACAAGCCAGAAACGTTGAAAGAAATCAGCATGGAGACCATCCGGACTTGGAGCCTTATACGGTTTCATGGACCATATAGCATCTTTAATTTCTTCCATGGTGACCATGGCACCCATTGATGCCTTAGCTTGCTCAGACAAATGAATCTGCCAGGAAACATCATGGCTAGGAACCCGAGAGGCTGCCTCAAGAGAAGTGGTGTACAGGTAAACAAAACCACTTCTAAAGTGTTCCATGACTTCACTCTCATCAGATAACCACAAACCCCTCTCGTCTTTGACTGAGGCAATATGGTTTCTTTTCCTTCTGGCTAAGGCAGATACATGATAAAAAGCTGTATTGCGGTCTCCCTGGACCAACCAATTAATTTTGGATTTCAACATCCAAAGATCCCTCTCTTGGTCTAACACAACCTCCAGATCTTGCTGCAGCTGATTCTCGAGATTAATGAGGGAGGAGCTTGGATAGATGGAGAGAGCTTTTTGGGCACCATAGATTCTAGCCATGATTCTCCTCTTCTTCTGGTGGATATTCCCAAAATGATCCCTGTTCCAGATGGTAGCTTCCTTAGAAAAAACCTTAATAGACTCAGCTAAGTTCCTGTCCCTACTCCAGGCACTGGAAACTATATTGGGAAAGGATAGGTTCGACAACTAGAATTCTTGAAATCTGAAGGGTCTGTTGAGACGAACCCCTCTACCCGGAACGGTCTCCATTAGAATCGGGCAATGATCAGAATGGCAATGGGGTAGATGAGAAACTTTTGCATCAGGATAGAGAACACACCACTTCGGGCTCATGAAAAATCTATCAATTCTTTCCAAAATGAGATTGTTAATATCCCGTTTGTTAGTCCAAGTATACCTTGGCCCATTAAAACCCATATCAACCATATTGCATAAATCTAAGCAATCTTTAAAGGCCAGAGACCAATTCACACTAACACCCCTGCCTCCAAATTTATCCTCTTGCATAAGAGGTTCATTAAAATCGCCCGCCATAATCCATGGCTTATTATGTAAATCTGCAACCTTACATAAATTGCACCAGAGAACACATCTCTCTTCATTCCTAGGACTAGCATAAATAGCAGAGAAAATCCAGGAGAGATTTGAGGCACGTACCTTTACTTCCATGTGAATTTCCTACTCAGTTTTAGCTAGCTCCTGAATCACCACTTGATCCTCGTTCCACAGCAACCACAACCCACTAGTGAAACCAATTGTCTCCGTATAAATGGCTCCATCAAAAGGCAACCTATCTGTGATTTCCTTGGCTTTGCTACCACCCAATTTAGTCTTCATCACTACAAAAATAGCCGGATCATGCCGCTGAGTTAACTCATGAACATATGTCTGGAAAGCGGGTTTTAACGCTCCTCTACTATTCCAAATCAGAATATTCATGGTAACAATTAACATAAATGGAGATGCTTGCTCACTCCCAAGTGTAGGAGATCGTAGCAATATAATTCTCGGAGTATCGAGGTCAAACCACAAGGAGCAGGGTAAATTCAAAGACAATATAATTAAATAACAATTTCAATGAAGAAGAAAAATACTTTTGCTTAGTGATTGTTAACAAGAATAATAATAAAAACTGATTTAAATCAATAATGTAAATACTAGGGCATCGGGGTGTTTCCCTATATCGAAATGAAATTCTTTGTCATCTAAGAAAATATCTATTTCATAATTGATTGTTTTTATACAATTAAAAACTTATGATTCGGTTGAACTGAGACAATTCAAGAACGCATGATAACCTCGATTAATAATGCGGTTAGAAAAGTTTTCAGAAAAACCCATTCACTTTTAAAACCTGATTTCTATTTGAAACTATTAGAAATTCATCTAAACAATAAGAAAAACATGATTGAACTTATTGAAAGCATAGAAGAACTAATACATCAAAAGAAATCTAATTGAACAATCAAATATGTTGTAGATAAAATCCTAGAAAGAATCACATTGAATATTCATATCGTATAGAAGAAACATAACCTCTAGCCCTAGCAAAGAGTTTAGGCTGCCATTAGAGAAAGGAAAATACAAGGTTTTCTCTCCAAAATTCGTTCTGCCCAGCCTCCCTTCAAAACCCTAATGTCTAAGTGTCCAAAGAAAATAAAACATTTACTATTTTAATTTCCGTCCAAGTTTACAGTGGTAACTTGTGAGTTAATTTCGGCCTTCAAAAATTGAGAATTTTGAAAAACTCAAAACTGAAAAGTTGTAGATATTTAAGTCACGGTTCCAACCCATCTTGTCTTGTGTCAATTGGATTTTTGAGGAGAGAGATACGCCCAAAATACTGATCAGTGCTCAGATTAGATTTTTCCTTTTCAAATTCTGCCTCTTTGATTTCTTTCCTTATTTGAAGTTTCCAATCATGGTAGACGATCCAAGCACTCCAGCTGCACCTCCTTAGACATTTAAGCATGGTCCTTTAGTGCCACTTTAATTCTAGTTTGGCCTCCATTTTCTTACAAATTCCTATAAACTCATCTTTCTCACATGATTTCCTGAAAGTAGAAAATTACACACAATGAATAGTATCTTATTCAAGAAATTATGTAAAGATAAATAATAAGGATTAATGCAAATCATGGCCTAATTATACAAATTAAGCATAATAATAAGGAGATAATGCCCATATAAATATATAACAAGTATACATTTTAAGGCGTTATCAGGAGACAACAGATCAATCGGTAGGAGGGACTCCATTCCCTTCCTCCGATACCATGCAATCAATTCCCAAATCTTCATAAATTGACCTATCTCCAGAGCGAGGACTTGAGAAACCCCCGGTATTTCCTTCCCCAACACCCGCACTTGTGGCTAAACTGTGATCAACGACACTGGACTGAAGGGTGTTGAGATCACCTTCTACACCCTCACAGTTGGTGATTAAAGCTTCGGAACGCACGGCTCCAGCTTGCCGGTCACCTGGTGGGTCGATCCAATCGCTCCTCTGCTCAAAATTCTCATAGGACGACGTCGTGAACCTGAAAGAAGGATCCAGGCCAGCTGGCGACTCCCTAGACCGTGTATGGGCATAGGAAGGAGATGGGGCTGCGGGTTTGGCATTTGAGAATTTTTCCCTAGTGTTGCCATCGCTGGTAATGTGTGAAGGAGGACGAACTAATTTGGCGAGGGATTTTTTCCGTTTAACAAAGGATGGGTTCTTTTTAGGGGCTTGGGCTTGAGATTTCAGGCTTTTTGAAGGCCCAATACCTGAGTGAAAGTCACCAGTCTCTTTTGCCAACAAGGAGCTACCCGTTGGGTCCATTTTGGAGTTGTCTATTTGGTTCATGAGGCCCAAGACAGAATTTTTGGGTGACCCTAGCCCGTTGGGGCTCTCTGCATTCCAGAATACTTCCGTCCTTTTAGTGTGGTCCCCAACGCCATGCAAAGAGCCCCTTCGTAGCATGCTCTGAGAATGGTCAGTACTACTAGCCGACGTGCCTCTCCAAACCGTATTTTTCGGAGGTAGTTGGGCAGCGCCAGCCCGGCCAGAAATTCCAGTACGCTTTGTACTGATATTTGGTTTTGTTCCCTTCTGCTCATTTGTCCTTCTACTCACCACCATCCACGGTTCATACTGACCATCCACCTCCGTGTCTTCTCTCACTTTAGTCCTTTCCCTATTGACCGTTACGGAATGACTATCATGTGTCTCATGTGATGTAGCATCTCGGCCAGCCAACACCTCCTCTTTCGAAACCACCTGCTCCTTCCCCTTACGAATGGTGTAAGGGCATGCTTCCAACTTATGCCCAAGTCTACCACAGGAAAAACATAAGCTTTGTATGCCCTCATAGGTCATAGCTTGCTTAAACCGTCCAATAAGGATGGTGTTCACCAAAGGTTTATTAATATCAATTTGAATGCACAATCTAGCGTATTTGCCACGAGTCTCCATGGCTGTATGGGAATCTATTCTCAGAACCTTGCCAATGGACTCTCCAATCTGCTTTAGCACCTCTGCTTCATACAGCTCAAAGGGAAGTTCACATAGATGAATCCAAACCGCAATGAGGGAGACATTCGCCGTTGAAGGCTTAAAGAAAGGTTCCCATGGTCTAATAGAAAGAAAATGGTCACCCAAGAACCATGGCCCTCTCCTTAAAACATTATCCAGATCTTCCTTAGCAAAAAATCTAACCAAAAAAAATCCATACCCAAGATCCACACAATCCATTCTAGTCGATGGTCTCCACATTTGGTTAAGCTTGGTACGCATGTAAGTGAGGCTGATTGTTCTTCCAACCAGCTTGACTATAATAGCTTTCGACAATGGACCTCTAATGCGTCGTTTTGTTTCCTTCGTCAGTTTGACAGTGACCCATCCTTCCGGAATCCGACCGTTAGACTCGCTACCCTCACCCTCAGAGAACTCATCTTCCTCCATAAGACTCTCAAAGTCAAAAGCATTCACATAAGCCCCTGGCATTTCACCCACAAGCTTTTCCTTGAAGGAGGCTTTGGCAAAGGAGCCAGTATTTTGCTGCCTCGGAGCTGGAGAGCTTTCCCTTGAGCCAACATTAAACTCTGCGTGATGATAGTCCTTCACCTTCTTGTTGCTCCGAGCCAGTTCTGCCTCTTCCTCTCTAGAGAGCGTGTGTGGTTGCATTCCTAGAGAGCGTTTTTCCTAAAGCACTTCATTTTTTGTCATTTTTGTTTGGTTGAGAGTTAAAAAGTGAGTTTGTATAAATTTATTCATATACCCTTATTAAAAAATGATGCTCAATTAAAATAAAATAAAATGACAAAAAAAAAAAACAATCACACAAATTTATTAAAAAATAAAAATCATGTCTAGAAAAAAAAAATACATCTAAAAAAAAGGAATGAGAACAAAAGAAACATTTAACAAGGGTAATGAAGCCTAGAAAATAAAATGAAAAAAAAGAATGAGAACAAAAATCAAGTAGTTATTAAATTTGGAATTAAAAAAAAAAAAAAAAAAAAAAAAAAAAAAAAAAAAAAAAACGTGCTAAAGCTCATGTGCAACTTGCACATGGGCATTTTTATCCTTCACCCATCATATTTTTCCCACCAAGGTTTCTCTCTATTTTGGGAAAAAACTTTTTAGTGGACCTGGTGAGCTTTACCATCATTTTTCCATCAATAAAATGCGCTCCAAAAAGTTTTTTCAATTTATTTATTTATTTATTTTTCACTCTATCTAAAATCCACGCTCCACTACATTCTATCTAAAAGATTAAAACGGATGGAAAAGCACGTGAAGAGAAAGGAGGTCTGAAACAATAATTCACATTATGGGCCCTACATGGCCAGAACGGGAAATAAAAACGAGGCCTGGAAAAGGGCGCAAGTATGGGAGAAGAAGATAATTGAACGGCAAGTAAGTGCACTTTACCCCACTTAATCAGAATCATACATCTTCTTGTTTTCGTACAATACGTTTGTACCATTATATAGAAAATTTGTGGATAATAATTTAATAAAGTTCCCTTGCCATTCTAAAGGAAAATGACTGACCTCCTGCCCCAAAAAAGATATTTGGATATGTGGCTAGATTTTTCTCTCACTCTATAATTGCCACGGTTCATGCCACACCCACAATCTCACATCGTTTGTGTTTGAATCTAAATTCCAACGTCATTGAAAAGGACCAGTGAATTAAGAAGGGAAAATCAAAAAATTTTGAAGACCATTTTTGACAAATCGAAAGAAGAAAATATAAAGAATCTTTCCTATCTCCACCTTTAGGACAAAAACATTAATTTATGATAATAAAGATGAGAATCATTAACAAGTCTTCTCCATAGATTTATTCAGTTCTTCTTCTTCTTCTTCTTTTATTTTTTTTTATTACTTTTTTGAGAATAATGTGTGTGACATTATATGTGCGAATCATTATTTTGAGAGTTAATATATTTTTTTTAACATTTCTTGGAAATAATATTGTAAATTATTATTTCTTTAGGTTTTTATTTTTATATATGTGAAAGTTGTCGTGTGATTATATATGATAATTGAATTATGAGCAAAAGCATGAAAGAGAGTGCACACATAAAAGTTTACATAATTCGGCCTAGCAGCCTACCTCCACAATGAGAAAGCTCTTGATAATTACATATTATTATATTAAGCACTTGTGGGTTCCAGTAAGTTCAACTGGTAAAATCTCTGATAGTTGTATAAGAGATCTAAGGTTTAATCCCCGTCTACACCAAAAATTGATTTGTGTTTTGGTTTGATAATAAAGAGTTATTATCAGGAGCAGACTCTATAGGTTGAAACTCTCTCAAAAAAAGAAAGAAAAAAAAAGCACTTGTATTACAATGATCCCAATATATGATTTATATGCTAAAAAAAATACTTGATTAACCCTAAGATAACCATAGACTAACCTAATATTAATATACTTGTTTTACAAGTGCATGGACTTACAATTAGCATGGGTTACTTGGGCCATAATTAGCCTAATAATATTTTTTTTAATTTTATTTAAATAAAAGTTAGAAAAATTCTTTAGTTAGTATATATGGTTCTCAAGACTGCTTGGGAATTATATCTTTATTTATTTTTTGTTACCTAATTATATAAATGTAATTAAGGGGAAGCACTGAGGCCATATAGTTTATGGTGTGAAAAGTTTAAATTCTTTAAAGTATTATAAAGGCACGCATTATTTGGTGAAAAGTTTGAGATAATTGTAGGTAAGATGGAGATGAAGCCAAACTGGCAAAGCAAGTTATATCACACCCCATACCCATATCACTCTTTTGTTCTCATATGGAGTCATGCCAACAGCAGATATGTCATACCGTCACAATAAAAAAAGCTTATTAATTCAACGTAGCAAAATGAGTGTCACCAGACAAGGAAACCTATTTATTTTTTAAAGTGTACCTTTGGGCAATGATGATTTATGATTAAAATTGCCATATTTTTCATGAGCATCTTTTAATTTCAATGCTTTCACATGCATGCATTAATCCTTTTACTATGATCTGGTCAGTGGTTAGTACACGTGGAGGAACGACTCAATGAAGACTAAGACTTCTGCCTTAAGCAGGTAACCTTAAAAGCATTTTCTTTTTACTAGAAAATATCTTTAAAAAAAGTTAATGTAGGTCATAAGAAAGTATTTTTAGAGAATTTTAAGAGAAAAGAAAAAAAAATTAATTTTTTTAACAATTTTTTATATTTTCTATAAAAATAATATTAATTTTTTTAAAAAATAATTAATTAAAAATACCATAAGAGCACCTATTAACAAGACCTGATAAAGTTTATTACAATTTGATAAAAGGAGGAAATTTTAAAATAATATTACGAGTGTGTTTGATATCCGCTTATAAGCTTAGCTTTTTTATTATTTTAGTAAAAATTTTTTAACACAAAGCTAAATAAACTGTTTTCAAACCGACTCTACATTTAAGAAAGTGAAAACCTAAGAGAATACACCTACCATTACCAACCAATTAGTTTTAAACCCCAACCCAAGAGCTAGCTACATTTGGACTATATCTTAGAAGGGGTAGTCAATCACTTATGTCTAATTCGGAACCCCCAAGCTTTTTTTTTTTTAAGAGAAATGATATGTCTACAATATTTTCACAATATTTTTACAACAAATCTTAAGTGACAGGTTGTTACAAGTTGTTATTGTTGAGGCAAAAAAGTAATCTTAGTGTTAAGTTTAAATTTGAATCAATAACAACTAATTACCTATAATTTGTTGTGAAAATATTATAAAAATAATATTACACAATAATTTTTTTTTTGATAACCAAACCAAGCATCTTTTTATTATTATTTATTTAATGGCTTATAGATGAATACTTTTCTTTAACAAACTCGGTTGGTGGGTGGTGTGGTTACCACGTATTTCACAGAAAGCAAAAGCAAAACGAGCTGCCTATTGTTGACCTCGGAAATCAGGATATGCGCATATCCTTTTGTAAAAAGGTAGAAATGGAATTAATCCACATGCTGTGGTTGGAGAACCCAAGATTGGTGCCCAATTTTGGGGACAAATTCAAATCCTCACTAGTAGTTGGAGTCTTTTGGGTTAATATTGCAAAATCTAAAGTTAATTTGCGTTATAAGAACTGTTGGAAGTTATTTGGCAGATTGAGGAGAGAGACTGAATTTTGGCATCACCATTGCCGAAATTCAGCCAAAAAGTAGGAGAGAGAAGAATCAAATGGAGGAAAGAGAAAATGTTGAATTTCGGCAACGTGGATGCCGAAATTCCACTGCCCAATTCTGCTGCCCGAGTGCTGTGTGTCCAAGTGTGGAGTGCTGTTTAAAAAAAAAAAAGGCAATGGCGGCAATGCCATTGCCGAAATATGGGAATAAATTTTTTTTTTTAGCAATTGTGGCAATGACATTGCCGAAAATGGGGAAGAAAAAAAAAGTAGTTCCGAAATATCTGGAAGAGTAAAAAAAAGTTTCATGTCCACAATATTTTCACAATAAATCACATGTAATTAGTTATTATTAGTTCAAAAAAATTTGTGACAACTAATTGTGGCAATGGCATTGCCGAAATAGGAAAAAAAAAAAAATTGTGGCAAACTAATTGTGACAATACCATTGCTGAAATAGGGAGAAAAATAAAAGTGACAAACTAATTAAGGCAATTGCATTACCAAAATAGGGAGAAAAAAAAAATTGTCACAACCTAATTGTGGCAATACTATTGCCGAAATAGGGGAATAAATTTTTTTTTTAGCAATTGTGGCAATAGGATTGCCGAAATAGGTAGGGAAACTTCCCTATTTCGGCAATGCCATTGCTGAAAATGTGAGGGAAAAAAAAAAAAAAAAAAGAGAGAGAGAAGGATTATGGCAATGGGATTGCCGAAATAGGGGAAAAAATTTGTTTCCATATTTCGGCAATTCCATTGACGAAAATTTGGGAAAAAATAAAAATAAAAAAGAAAGAATTGTGGCAATGGAATTGCCGAAATAAAAAAATTTTCCCCTTATTTCGGCAATAGCATTGCCGAAAATGTGAAAAAAAAAAGGATAAGGATTACGGCAATGCTATTGCCGTAATCCTTCTCTTTTTCTTTTTTCTTTTTTTCACATTTTCGGCAATGCTATTGCCGTAATCCTTTTCTTTTTTTTTTTTTTTTTTTTTTCACATTTTCGTCAATGTAATTGCCCAAATAGGGAAACAAATTTTTCCCCTATTTCGGCAATCTCCATTGCCACAATCTCTCTCTTCTTTTTTTTTTTTTTTTTTTTTTTTCTCACATTTTCGGCAATGCGCCATAATTTTTTTTTTCCCTCACATTTTCGGTAATGGCATTGCCAAAATAGGGAAGTTTCCCTATCTATTTTGGTAATCCCATTGCCACAATTGCTAATTTTTTTTTTATTCCCCTATTTCGGCAATAATATTGCCACAATTAGGTTGTAACAAATTTTTTTTTCTCCCTATTTTGGTAATGCAATTGCCTTAATGAGTTTGTCACTTTTATTTTTCTCCCTATTTCTGCAATGGTATTGTCACAATTAGTTTGCCACAAATTTTTTTTTTCCTATTTCGGCAATGCCATTGCCACAATTAGTTGTCACAAATTTTTTTGAACTAATAATAACTAATTACATGTGATTTATTGTGAAAATATTGTGGACATGAAACTTTTTTTTACTCTTCCAGAGATTTCGGAACCACTTTTTTTTTTCTTCCCCATTTTCGGTAATGTCATTGCCACAATTGCTAAAAAAAAAAAAATTTTATTCCCATATTTCGGCAATGGCATTGCCGCCATTGCCTTTTTTTTTTTTTTTTTTTCAACAGCACTCCACACTCGGACACACAGCACTCGGGCAGTAGAATGGGGCAGTGGAATTTCGGCATCCACGTTGCCGAAATTCAACATTTTCTCTTTCCTCCATTTGATTCTTCTCTCTCCTACTTTTTGGCTGAATTTCGGCAATGGTGATGCCGAAATTCAATCTCTCTCCTCAATCTGCCAAATAACTTCCAACAGTTCTTATAACACAAATTAACTTTAGATTTTGCAATATTAACCCAAAAGACTCCTAGTAGTTGTGTTCAAAACTCAAAACAGACTTCCACAATATTTAGGATTCATGAACCTTAACAAATACTACCCTAATGACATTTATTAATGAAGGATTTTTTTATACCACTTTAATAAGAAGTATAAAAGTTTGTTAAAAAAAGTTAGATTATGTTTAATATCAGTTTTTGTTTTTTATTTTGAAAAACTTGTTTTGGAAAATATAAAGAGAAAACAATTTTCTTGTATTTTTGATATAAAAAATATTTTTGGTTAGTTGAAATTAAAAAAAAAATAGCTTTTTGAAAAAAAAAAAAAAAACTAAAATATGTTGTTATTAAGATTTAAACTCTTATGCTAACTCATTAAATGAAACAGATTCATTAAATCAAATACATATTTTCTTTTACTTTTGAAGACAAGAAAGAATAATATTACATATACAAACTATTTTACAATATTTTTACAAATTGCTAATATAGTTTTAACATTTTTCAAATATTTATATCCGTTCCGTTAAGATAATCCTTTAACCTTTATTATCTTCAACTTTAGTTAAAGCAGAATTTCTACCTACCAAGATAAGCATAGGAAATTTAGGCAAACTACTCCAAGGAAAATCTAGGCTTATCTGGTGGCTTTTCTGATTTTGCCACGTTCGAAAGCAAATTTTGAAAGCATCCCATGTGGGCTTTGACCAATAATCTAATTTGATTGTTTTAATTTAATAAATTGACCTTAATAATCTATATGCAGTCTCCAGACATTTCAAAGTTTAATATAAATTTCACGAATTCAATCTACAAATATTCCCAGAATCAGCGGCCAATTTTATATACCATCTCAGAAACAATGAACCCATTTAAAAATTAAATAAAAAAAAAAAACACAAATTTTATTTCAAACCAAAACCTCAAATTTTATTTGTGAGGAACAATTGCAAGTTCTTCTCCAACACACACCATAATCATCAACTTCGAAATCAAAAACAAACAGATGTCTATGAGCAGCGAAGCTCATACATAATTTATGTCTCTTGGAAACTGAAATCATCAGAAATGAAACTAACAAAAACAAGAAAAGCATAAATACTTTCCTCCATCCCCATTTAGATTTAGTTGAGGAATTATGATAATTAATCAATGGGAATAAATCTTGAGATTGAGGGACTTGTTGATCCATGCCTTCCAACTCCCACTCCCACTCCCATTCCCCTTGCTAGAAATCTGCTGCATCGATCCTTCCTCATCTCCTTCCATTTTCACTGGCTGGGGCTTCTTGCACAGCATGAAATTCCGAACTCCTTGTGATCCAATTGTGTCCCATGGACTCAATGCTGCAATCATATTCATATACGAAACAAGTTTATTACCCAAAATCCAAGTTGATTCCCTATCAAAAAGTTGAAACTTGCAACTTTTTTATTATTAAAAAAAAAAAAAAAATCTGTTCTTGTCTATAAAATTTGAATCAAAACTGAAATGGGTTTTCGATATTTTGATCATAGGAAACAAACAACAATAATAAATTGAAAAACGATGAATATCAGAGATGGGTTTTGGAAAAAAAAAAAAGGATTACCTTCAGGTCCAGCATTTGGGCAGTAGAGGAAGAAATCATTGAGATTGGATCCGAGAACCGGAAGGCGACCCTCACGGGCGTAGGATTTGAGGGCGGTGTCGATGACCGCAGCGACAAGCTCGTCCTCACTCACCACGAATCGGATCGGACCGGCACTCCCTAACACGGTTATGCTAATCAACAACCTGTTACCGCCTTTGTTGGCGGCGGTCTGATTTTTCTTTGGCTTGTACAGCAACATCTTTGTAACCCAAAAAAACAAAGACCCACGAATACAACAACAACAACAAAAAAAAAACTAAAACAAATCTAACCGACAATTTTTTTTTTTTCAAATAGGAATGAGATGTTGTTGGAGAATGAAAAAAATTATAACTGAGAAATTCAGAAAGTGCAAAGAGGGTTTAAGGTGTTTGAGAATTCACGGGTCGACGCCGAGGCAGCGGTAGTACCAGCCTTCCTTGCAAGATCCGAAAGCAAAAGCGAAAGCGATTGCAGCGCTCGCCCTTGTTTGGGAGAGGGGGCGCATGAAACTGCTACTACTTGAGATTTCCACCATTCACAATAACCTGTGATTCAATTTTTGTTTAGAAGTGAATCCCTCAGAGAAGAGAGAAAGATTGGTATTTTGGGTCTTTATTTTTGCTTTGTTTTGCTGTGTGTGTGTGTGTAGGAAAAAGAAAAGAGTGGCTGGCGTTACTTAAATAAATTGAGAGAGAGAGAGAGAGCGAGAGAAAGAGGTGCTTAAGAGTTAAGTTTTATTACGGTTTAGGGTTTGTGTTTGGAAATTAGAATTAGAGTTTGTATTTGGGTTTGCTTCCTCTAATTTAAAAAATGGATTTTTTGTAATTTAGCACCGATTTTCTGCCGTTTCTATTTCTCTCGGGAAGTTTTCCAAGTCCTTCCAGAATTACAGATTTATTATTTACAGCTTTGAATCTCTTAAACAATTTATGAAATTTTATTTTATATTTTTTTACCGCACAACAGCCAGTTAGTCCATTTCAATTTAAGGCCTTTTTTTTTTTTTTTTTTTTTTTTTTTTTTTTTTTTCTCAAAAAAAAAAAAAATTTGAGGCCTTCTTTACGTTTGTTGGTTTGTTTCTTTGTTTCTTTGTTTATTTATTTATTTTTTTTATAAACCTATTTTTCTTTAGGTAAGACTTAGGTACAGTATTTAAGTGTTATTCCTTAAAATTCAACCCGTCTTAAAATTCAACCATGTGAATTTGTTTTCATGGAATGGAAGTGTATTTTTTTGTTAAGTAGCCACATGACTGAATCTTAAAAGGAAAACTTAAGAAACAACACCTAAAATATTGTATCTAAGTTTTGTCGTTTTTCTTTTCTAGGTGGGAAATGAGAAAGAGGGACACGGGTTAGCCCAAATCTTTATACAATATAAACACCTGCTTCATTTTTGGTACGTGTTTGCATTAGGTCTGTTCTAGTGCAGTAGAGTTAATCCTTAATAAAAAAAAAAAGACGATTGAACCAAATCTTATTTTTCTTGAAATGATAGCAAAACCAAATCCGCTTTAATCTTTATTTCAATGAGCTACAATTACAAGAGATAAGAGATATCATGCACATATAAGTGTGCATTCGGCAATTGTTGGAAAATGTTTTGTTTTGTTTTGTTTTTTGTTTTTTGTCTTAGAATGCGGTTGGCATTAATTTATTTAGGTTTTATTTATTTTTAAAAAAATTAAAAATGTGATAAAATACACTTATATTTTAAAAAAGTGAGAAAAAGTGAAATTTTAAAAAACTGTATATAAAAGCTAAAAGTTGAATAAAAAGACTCATGCCAAACAAACTATTCGTAAATTTTCTAACTGTTAAGCTTTTTGTAACACATTTAACATAAAAATTACCAAAAATTATATATTTTGATAAAATATTATGCAGATAAGCTACCGAGACTAAGCAAAGCCAAACAAACTTAAGTCTTGAGATTATCTATAAAGGAAATTGCCTTTTTTTCCCCTATCCCTATATGCACAGAAAATTTAAGATTATATATATATATATATATATATATATGTCTAAATATGTTATTATTAGACATTCATATTTTTATATAATTATTAAAAATTTATATATGGAATTATATTATTTAGCATTAATTATTTATTTATGGAATTGGTCTCTCCTCTGTCATCCTTGAGGGTGGTTTAAAGGAATCTAAATCTTCTGTCTCACTTTTTTTGCTCCATTTTATACTCCACCAATAAAAACTTGCCACGTGTTAACATAATTAATTAAATACTATCATTATTGACTTATTAATTTTATCATTATTAATTAACGGTAGTATTTAATTAGTTAGGTGAATACGTGACAAGTTTTTATTGGTGGAGTATAGAGTGGAGCAGGAAAAGTGGGACAGAAGATTTAGACTCGGTTTAGAGTAGGTCATCAAAGTTTTAAGAAGTTCATCCAATGTTAACTTTTTGTATATTTGATAAGTGGAGTTTTGAAATAATATATTGAGATATGAAATGATTTGAATTTTTTATGTTCACTTCATGATAATTGCTCTTTATCATCAAAGTGAGACACAATTAAGTTTCAATCTAAAGTCATTTGTTTGATAGTAAGAGACTTTACTAATTGAGCTAACTGAACCAATGATAGTTTCATATTCATAGTTGTTATTGTGGGGCCCGGCCCAGAAATAATGGGCTATTCCAAATTCAGGCCCGTCCGAGGAGCGTCCTGTCCGAAGAGAAACCACATATGAAGCATTACTCAATCCCATAAACGCCAAGGAAACCTGTCCGAGGAGTAACTCCTCCTCGGACATCACGAAGCCCAGACGAGGAACTCTCCCCAGCCACTTCGGTTCGTCCTCCCAACATATAAAATGAATAAAATCCAAAATATCCCATGGAGAGCTACCACCACATTAATTGCGCCCCAACCACCCTCTTGGCCGCATTAATGAGGAAATGACCCCTAAACAGTACCGCCTTGGCCTCTGCAACTCACATGGGGAGAGATAAAGGCGTCTGATGGGACAGCCACTCAAGTATGTGCTTAGATAGTCAACAAGTGTAGGGTTGAGATGAGAGAAGGGAACTATATAATGTAGTGGAGTCCCTTAAAGAGGGGGACGAAAATTTCTATATGAGGAACGAAAGAAATAAACTTATACGGGAGAGATCCATTTTCATGTCTTTATTTTCTGCAACCATATTGCCCATGCATCAGACTGAATAGACACGCTGAGGCCAAGTTCTTTGACCCATCCTCTACAAATATTTATTGTGGGTTGCGCTTTGGGCCAGGACTTGATCAATCGAATTTGGGCCAGGAAAATCGTGCAACTACAATTGGCGCCGTCTGTGGGAAGAACTAGAGCATCAGCTAGCACAACGGTCAAGCATGGCAGAACTAGGTCCGCACCAGGAGAATCCTCACCAGGCTAACTCCCAACAGACACAACCCGCCGAGTCCCAGAGGCAAAATAATCCCGTCAACCCAGGCCGCAGGGGAAATCGTGAGGGAAGTGTGCATACTATTCGGACAAGCCAGAGTCACACTCAGATAGGTAGTCACGTGTCCCAGAAGCGAAATAGTCACCAGGCCATGCAGCGAGAGATAGATGATCTGAAGAGGAAGCTACGACGAGCACAGCGAAGGCGATCTCCTTCAGACTCAGACAAGTCCTCTAATGCGGAGGATGTGAGTTACCGACGGAGGTCAAGGACCCCCCCAAGTGAAACCTTTACCTACGAAAAGGAACTACGCCCTGTGCGGAAGTATGAGAGCCCATCTAGTAAGGGTTCGGGAAACGACGCCATGAAGAAGGCGTTGGATCAGGTTTCAAGGTCCCCCTTCACGTATAGAATTGAAGGGGCTGAGCTGCCTCGACGGTTCAACCAACCGGCGTTCGCCATCTATAGCGGTCGATCAGACCCGGTAGAGCATGTGAGTCAATTTAACCAAAAGATGGCGATCGACTCGCAAAATGAGGCCCTTATGTGTAAAATCTTCCCGTCCAGCTTGGGATCAATGGCGATGAGATGGTTCAACGGCCTGAAGACAAATTCCATAAGCTCTTACAAGCAGCTCACTCGGGATTTCTGCTCTCGCTTTATCACCAACACCAGAGTCCCCAGGCCCCTCAGTTCGCTATTGTCCTTATCCATGCACGAGGGAGAGACTCTGAAAGTATACTCCGATAGATACTGGGAAGTATATAATGACCTGGATGATAACCACGATACTGTCGCTATCAGCACATTCAAAAGCGGCCTCCCCACCGACCATGGCTTAAGGAAATCCCTCACTGGCAAACCGGTTGCCAACGTTGATCAGTTGAGGGATAGGATAGACAAGTACAAAAGAGTGGAGGAAGATCAGCTGCAAGGGAGGGGGAAGGAGAAGGTTATCCACCCTAAAGCAAATGATTTCAGGTCGGAACGGCACAATCATGGTCAGCCGAGGAGAGATTTTTCGCGACAGGCTGGGCAGAGTAACCCGCAAACAGTGAATGCCATATTCAGAGAGCCCGTACAATAGGTACTGGAGAAAGTAAGAGATGAACCCTATTTCAGGAGGCCGGGAAAGATGGCTGGAGAACCTTCCAAACGTAACCAGAACCTGTACTGCCACTATCATCAAGACCATGGGCACACTACCGAGGACTGCAGGAATCTGTGGAAACATCTGGATCAGTTGGTCCGAGAAGGAAAGTTACGTCACCTGCTGCACCCATCGAGCGGCCACACCGGCCAAGCAACACAAGAACCTCGAAAGGACGTGACCTTAAGACCACCCACCGGGACGATACATGTCATCTTCGCTGCACCAAGAAGAACGGGACCACCCATCCCCAGGGTGTTAGCTGTTGATCGGTTCCCCTCCAGGAGCAGGCAGAGGGAACACAAAAGGTCAAAAAAGGGAAGCTCTTTGATACTGGGGTTCTCGGATGAGGATAAGAGAGGAACTATTCAACCTCACGATGATGCCTTGGTGGTCACTCTGAGGATTGGGGGCTTTGACGTGAAAAGGGTGTTGGTGGATTCGGGAAGTG
The DNA here is from genome assembly GCF_001633185.2 of Quercus lobata. Taxonomy (NCBI): domain Eukaryota; kingdom Viridiplantae; phylum Streptophyta; class Magnoliopsida; order Fagales; family Fagaceae; genus Quercus; species Quercus lobata. The sequence goes on along the minus strand of NC_044906.1, from coordinate 33,742,442 downwards.
CAGTAGAGATAATGTACCCTGATCTATACAAGGGGCTGAACCTGAAGCCAGAAGATTTGGCAGTTTATGACTCCCCCCTTCTTAGTTTCGAGGGAAGAATGGTTACGCCAAAAGGACAAATCCGACTACCCATACAGACTGGGACGGAGGTGGTGGAAGTGAATTTTATCGTCGTCGACGTTTACTCACCCTACACCGCGATAGTCGCCAGGCCATGGATCCACGCCCTGGAAGCCGTAACCTCCACACTTCATCAGAAGGTGAAATACCCATCCAAAGGACAAGTGGAAGAGATCCGAGGAGATCAGGCCGTGTCCAGGCAGTGTATGGTGGCCGCCGTCTTACATCGGCCCCATGCCGAGTCCTCGACCCCTGAAAGTTTATAGCAATCAGCCGCCTCGGCAGAGCAAGACGACGAACTGGCCGAGGAGATAGGGTGTGAAAGTTTAGATAAAATCGCTGTCAACGACGACCCGGAGAAGTTTTTTCTGGTCGGCTCGGAATTGCCCTCTCAAGAAAAGGAGGAACTGGTCGGATTTCTTAGAGAAAATGTCGACGTGTTCGCATGGGAAGCCTACGACGCCCCGGGCGTCGATCCCAGCCTTATTTGTCACCACCTGAACGTCAACCCCTCTTCCACTCCGAAGAAGCAGCCACCCCGACGCCCTTCAAAGGAACATGCTAGTGCCGTAAAAGACGAAGTGGCAAAGCTAAAAAGAGTGGGGGCTATCAAAGAGGTCTTTTACCCAGAGTGGTTGGCAAACACGGTGGTGGTAAAGAAGAAGACAGGGAAATGGAGGGTCTGCGTAGACTTCACAGACCTGAACAAGGCATGCCTAAAGGACCCATTCCCCCTACCCCGAATTGATCGATTGGTGGATGCAACCGTGGGGCACCCTCGAATGAGCTTCCTGGACGCCTTCCAAGGCTATCATCAGATACCCCTTGCGCTAGAGGACCGGGAGAAAACGGCTTTCATGACGCCCATCGGAAACTATCATTATAAGGTGATGCCGTTTGGGCTAAAGAACGCAGGCTCAACCTACCAAAGAATGATGACTCGGATGTTTGAACCACAACTGGGCAAGATTATTGAGGTTTATATAGATGATATGGTCGTCAAGAGTAGAAGGGCGTCCGAGCACGTGAAGGACCTCGGAACAATCTTCACCATATTAAGGGAGCACCGGTTGCGGCTGAATGCCTCCAAATGTTCATTCGGGGTCGGGTCTGGGAAATTCCTAGGGTATATGGTCACCCACAGGGGAATAGAAGTAAGTCCCGATCAAATCAAAGCCATTAATAGCCTACAGGCACCTCGGAATCCGAAGGAAGTACAGAAGCTCACTGGTATGATTGCGGCATTGAACCGGTTCATATCGAGATCGGCGGATCGATGACGGCCTTTCTACCTCCTGATAAACAAGTGGAAAGAGTTTGCATGGTCGGAGGATTGCGTTCAGGCTTTCCAGCAACTTAAAGACTACCTGTCCCGACCACCCATCATGTCCAGCCCTGAGGCAGATGAGGTGCTGTTTGCCTACATCGCCGTAGCTCCCCACGCTGTAAGCCTGGTACTAATACGGGATGATAATGGGGTGCAGCGACCGGTGTACTATGTGAGCAAATCACTACATGAGGCCGAGGTGCGATACCTACCTTTAGAAAAGGCAATTCTGGCAATAGTGCATGCAACCCGAAAACTTCCTCATTACTTTCAGGCGCACACGGTCATCGTTCTGACTCAGCTTCCCCTCCGAGCAGTGCTTCGAAGCGCTGACTATACAGGAAGGATCACCATGTGGAGTGCGCTCTTGGGAGCCTTTGATATAAAATATATGCCCAGATCCTCCATCAAAGGGCAGGTCCTCACAGACTTGGTAGCGGAGTTTGCTGAGCCCTCCATAGAAACAATAACCGAGAAGAGGGACATGGATGGGAAGTCGGTTGGTGCGATCTCAACAGGGAGGAACACGCATTGGAAGATCTACGTAGATGGCGCAGCCAATCAGAGAGGGTCAGGAGTTGGGATAGTTTTAATATCCCCGGACGGTGCTGCCATTGAAAAATCATTAAGGCTCGGATTCTCGACTACGAACAACGAAGCCGAATACGAAGCCTTACTTCAAGGGATGACGATGGTTCAAAGGTTGGGCGGAAAAATGATAGAAGCGTTCTCGGACTCCAGACTGGTAGTCGGACAGGTGATGGGTGAGCTGGAAGCCTGAGATACTAGGATGCAAGAGTATCTAGGACAAGTCAAGCGGCTGTAGACGAATTTTGAGTCCTTCAATCTGACACACATTTCCAGGAGTGGCAACACCCATGCGAACTCGCTGGCCACTCTCGCCACGTCCTCGGCACATAATCTGCCGCGAGTTATCCTGGTTGAAGATCTAGCCCAGGCAAGTCCCATCAGTAGAGGCCCTGCCAGAGTCCATCAGATCAGAAAGAGTCACAGCTGGATGGATCCCATAAAGAACTTCCTTCAAAACGACGTCTTGCCGGAAGAGAAATTGGAAGCCGAGAAGATACGAAGGAATGCTCCTCGGTTTTGGCTGTCAGAGGACCACAAACTATATCGGCGCTCCTATTCTGGACCGTACCTACTCTGCGTACACCCGGAAGAATCCGAATCTCTGCTTGAGGAGTTACACGAGGGGATTTGTGGAAGTCATACCGGAGGGAGATCGCTGGCGCACAGGGCACTTACCCAGGGGTACTGGTGGCCAAACATGCAGAGAGAGGCCCAAGAATACGCTAAGAAGTGCGATCAGTACCAAAGATTCGCCCCGAATATCCACCAACCCGGAGGAGTTCTCAACCCCCTCTCGAGTCTATGGCCGTTCGCACAATGGGGCCTTGATCTAGTTGGACCCTTCCCCAAGGCCGCAGGGAACAAGCGATACATAATAGTCGGAACGGACCACTTCACTAAATGGGTGGAGGCTGAACCATTGGCCAACATTAGGGACGTGGACGCCCAAAAATTCATCTGGAAGAACATCATCACCCGCTTCGGGACCCAGCGTACACTCATTTCCGACAATGGTCTGCAGTTCGACAGTAAAAACTTTAGGGAGTATTGCCGCGAGTTTGGAATCATCAACCGGTATTCCACCCCCGCCTACCCTCAGGGAAATGGGCAGGTCGAAGCCGTGAACAAGGTCATAGTGAACGGACTGAAGAAGAGGTTGGACGAGGCGAAGGGGAGATGGGTAGAAGAACTCCCCCATGTCTTATGGACTTATCGGACGACGCCGCGACGATCGACCGGTGAGACCCCCTTCTCGATGACTTACGGGGCTGAGGCCGTGCTCCCGATTGAGAACAACTTTCCCACACTGAGGTCTAGATCGTTTACCCCAAGCGATAACGACGAGTTATTGGAACGGAGTCTGGACCTAGCCGAAGAAAGAAGGGAAAAAGCGATGATTCATGTGGCCTATTATCACCAGAAGCTGAGACAAGGGTATGATGCTAACGTCAAACCACGGCCTCTGGGGCCAGGTGATCTCGTAATGAGGAAGATTCTTGGCAGCGCAAAGAACCCCTCTTGGGGCAAGTTGGGGCCCAATTGGGAGGGACCATACCGTGTCACATCAGTGGCCGGAATAGGCGCCTATTACCTAGAAGATTTAGATGAAAAAGCTGTACCTCGACCATGGAATGTAAATAACCTCAGAAGATATTATTATTAATGAGAATGGCTTAGCACACGTTTTCTTTCATGATTATCCGCTGCTTGCTGGGCTACTGACAACTATTCATAATTTTAAACAGAACCCAAGTCCTGCATGGCTCCTCGGACCACAGACTTGGGGGAAATTATTACTAATATAAGTTTTAAACAGAACCTAGTCCTGCATGGCTCCACGGACCACAGACTAAAGGGAAATTAATACTTAAGGCAACTATCCATAGTTTTAAACAGAACCCAAGTCCTGCATGGCTCCTCGGACCACAGACTTGGGGGAAATTATTACTAATATAAGTTTTAAACAGAACCTAGTCCTGCATGGCTCCACGGACCACAGACTAAGGGGAAATTAATACTTAAGGCAACTATCCATAGTTTTAAACAGAACCCAAGTCCTGCATGGCTCCTCGGACCACAGACTTGGGGGAAATTATTACTAATATAAGTTTTAAACAGAACCTAGTCCTGCATGGCTCCACGGACCACAGACTAAGGGGAAATTAATACTTAAGGCAACTATCCATAGTTTTAAACAGAACCCAAGTCCTGCATGGCTCCTCGGACCACAGACTTGGGGGAAATTATTACTAATATAAGTTTTAAACAGAACCTAGTCCTGCATGGCTCCACGGACCACAGACTAAGGGGAAATTAATACTTAAGGCAACTATCCATAGTTTTAAACAGAACCCAAGTCCTGCATGGCTCCTCGGACCACAGACTTGGGGAAATTATTACTAATATAAGTTTTAAACAGAACCTAGTCCTGCATGGCTCCACGGACCACAGACTAAGGGGAAATTAATACTTAAGGCAACTATCCATAGTTTTAAACAGAACCCAAGTCCTGCATGGCTCCTCGGACCACAGACTTGGGGGAAATTATTACTAATATAAGTTTTAAACAGAACTAGTCCTGCATGGCTCCAGGGACCACAGACTAAGGGGAAATTAATACTTAAGACAACTATTCATAGCTCTAAACAGAACCTAAGTCCTGCATGGCTCCTCGGGCCACAGACTTGGGGGAAATTATTGCTTATGGTAGATTGGGAGATCATTACTTAAAGGGAACCATTTTAATACGTGCGCGCAGTCTGGCACCATCGCAACCCTCAGATGCGCAGCCCAAAAACCCATTTTTATCTTGACCGTTTATCTGTATCTACATAGTTGCAAATGTTTAAAGAAGAGCGCTACTGACGTGCATCCATAGTAAGCAAAACGAACATTTTATATTAATATTCCGAGTACATTAGAAGAAGAGGTCCTTACAAAAGAGCGGGAAAATTGGACGACTCTCGGTCAAAAAAGGAAAGAGTACAAAGATCAAAAGCCTAGAAGGCTGAGCCTCAGCAGGAGGATCTCCTTTCTGCTCGGGCTGAGGAGGCGGAACCTCGATGGTAGAGTCTGCGACGGGATCATCTGCCATATTGGGCACAAGGACAGCATCAGGCGTCGCCAGATCCTGCTCAGAGGCAGCTTGAACACCATCAGGATGCGCTCGGATCTCTTTAGGATAGAAGATGCTCTCGGGCAGTCTCAGCGTCGAGTCAGCAGGAACTCCTACAGCGTCGAGGGCACGAGACCATGAGATATCGCAATACTCCCGGCATACCTCGGGGATTTCCTCGGATAGCCTGGCCTCCGTCTCTTCGGCCCCGAGCTGGCGTGCGGCACTCTTCTCAGCCTCTGTGGCTTCTCGGATCAGTTGGGCCTCCTCTTTGGCCCGTCGCAGCTCATCCTCGACCCTTTGCAGAGCGGTCTTGAGATCCTGCACTGCCTGTTTCTCGGTGGCAAGGTTAATCTGGGTCGAGAACAGCTCCTTGCGCTGGTCCTCCGCCTGGGCCTCAGCACTCTTCAAACCAGCCTCTGCAGACTTGCGCCGGTTCTCCGACTCCTTGAACTTGTCCATAAGTTCAGTGTAATCGTGCTGGAGGGACCCCAAGGTTTTCTCCACCTCCGCTCGCGCCTGGTTCTCGACCTCAGCCCGACTACTATTACCACGGCAAAATTCCTCAGCCACGAACACCTGCTGGGTAATCTACAAACGAAACAAGATTGCTGTAATCTAAGGTCAAAGAAATTAATGAAACAGTAAAAGGATTACTTACCATCGCGAGATCCCTTTTAAGGGATAGGAAGATCTCGGGCTGAGAGAACCGCCTATAAGCCTCCATATCCCGAGGAAGGAGTAGGGGCTGCTCTAAGGCCTCGGCCACGTAGCCCGCCCGGCCTCGATTGTACTCTCGGATCGAAGCATTGTAGGGAATGGCCACCCCATCCAGCTCCAATCTGGGGCCCCATACACGCGGGGTAGCACGTACATCCGCAAGAGTCTCCTCGTCTCGACTCTCCGAGGAGTTTCCCCTTCTGCTCCTTGGCGCGCGAGTGGTTTTTTGCTGCTTGGTCGGTTGGGCAACCACCTCGCCCTCCTCAGGAGTGTCGGCCGGCCTTTTCTTCTTTAAGTCCGGATTAACCTTAAGGCCAAGGTCTGAGGTGTCCGTAGGAACCACAGGAGGGAGGGTCTTGCCCTGTGGTGGAGTTGGTGCCTTCGAGGACTGTCCTTTCGGCAACCGGCCTTTCCCTCGGGAGGCCATCAGCTCCTTTAGAGTTTTTCCCTTTTCTGCCATGGGCTCTACCTCCTCGTCCGAAGTATCGTCCGAGCAGAGAACGATGGAAGGAACACCAACTGCAGAATGTCGGTCCCGCTCTCCTTCGGGATCAGAAAATTCCACCAGGGGGGTCTGTTGAACTTCCTCCTCAAAATAAAACTCGTCTATTTCTGCCTCAAGGGAAAGACGAGATGATTCAGCTTCCTCTTCGACCTGAGCGGCAGCACCAGGCTCGTTTGGCGGAGGTAGCTGCTCTGCCAAGTAGGGATCTCTAACACCGGGCAACACAACTGGTGGCAGATCGTGTTCAGCTAGGAGCCCGTCCCTGGACACGTCAATCCGAGCCAACCTCGGACTACCAGCCCTTATGGCGTGACCGATAGCCTGGAAAGAGCTGCTCAGGGGTTGATAGCCCAGAACCAGATGGGCAGCACGCAACTGCCCGTCCTCGGAAACGTAGATCTCCGACCTAAGAAGGTAGTTCAGCGCTGGCACGTTCACAAAGTTTAGCCGAGGGGCGACGTGAATTTTATCTGCAAACAATCAAGGAAAAGGGGATTAGTCCACGAAATCTTCCAGTTATAAAGAAAGCAAAAAGTGTAACCCCTCAATGCTAAATCCTATCCCAAAAGGGACCGATCCTAGAAACGCCGCACCTGGGTTTCCTGCCCGAGTTGGACAATGAATACCGTCGAACCACTCCCCAGAAGCAATAAGGAAATCATTCTTCACTGTCTTATTGGATATTGGGAGACAAGAGATCAACCTAACGTCCTCGCTCCGGGATTTAAGATAATACCCCTCATCCCCGAGGCGGTGACATTCGTACAGATAAGCCACATCGTGCCAAGTAAGGCCTAGATTCATCCGCTCGTTTAAGACATCTACACAGCCTAGTATCTTGAACATATTCGGGGCACACTGGTACGGCGTCAACCTATGGTTGAACAAGTACTCCCTTGTAATCCTACGCATGGGAAGTGTCATCCCTCCCTCTATGAAGGCAATCATGGGGATAACGACTTCTCCCGCACGCCTATCTGTCAATATTCCTTCAAGAGGACAGTACCGCAGCCCAACCCCCGGGGGAATGTGATATTTAGCCCTAAAGGCTTCCATAGCGGCGGGGGTGTTAACTAATTTCTCAAATCTACCCATCTGGACTGAACCGAGGAACAAAAGTAAAGACTCAGAAAAAAAAAGTAGAGTCCGAGGAGGAAATTGAAACAGCAAGATGAACGAAATGTACTGGTACCTTCACAAAACGTTCAATGAGGCGCCTGGGAATCTCTCGTGGACGAAACGCTTCACAAAAACGGCTACGATGGCGTAACGGTCGCAAGTGTTCGTGTATCTCTGGGGTTCGATGGAGTTCTCTGGAAGCCTCTAAGGTTTGTGAAATGCAGATAAAAGAAGAAACTGAACCCCTATGACGTCTTATATAGCCAAGAGGAGAGAGAAAAGATCGCTCTTGCCTAAAAATACGGGAAAAAACGATAGCCGTTCGATCTACGCCACACCGTTGGATGAGGGAACATAACGCCTCCAGAAGTTAATGGCCGCGCCTCGTAAATTGCAGCGCGTCAGAAGTAACGGTCCGCACGCGCGCCACACGCTCTCCTTATTTCCACCCTCTCCCAAAATATCAAAACCCCGTCTTTTCCTCCTCGGAGGGAGATAGAAACCGGAGTTTTGAAGGGCTAATGTGGGGCCCGGCCCAGAAATAATGGGCTATTCCAAATTCAGGCCCGTCCGAGGAGCGTCCTGTCCGAAGAGAAACCACATATGAAGCATTACTCAATCCCATAAACGCCAAGGAAACCTGTCCGAGGAGTAACTCCTCCTCGGACATCACGAAGCCCAGACGAGGAACTCTCCCCAGCCACTTCGGTTCGTCCTCCCAACATATAAAATGAATAAAATCCAAAATATCCCATGGAGAGCTACCACCACATTAATTGCGCTCCAACCACCCTCTTGGCCGCATTAATGAGGAAATGACCCCTGAACAGTACCGCCTTGGCCTCTGCAACTCACATGGGGAGAGATGAAGGCGTCTGATGGGACAGCCACTCAAGTATGTGCTTAGATAGTCAACAAGTGTAGGGTTGAGATGAGAGAAGGGAACTATATAATGTAGTGGAGTCCCTTAAAGAGGGGGACGAAAATTTCTGTATGAGGAACGAAAGAAATAAACTTATACGGGAGAGATCCATTTTCATGTCTTTATTTTCTGCAACCATATTGCCCATGCATCAGGCTGAATAGACATGCTGAGGCCAAGTTCTTTGACCCATCCTCTACAAATATTTATTGTGGGTTGCGCTTTGGGCCAGGACCTGATCAATCGAATTTGGGCCAGGAAAATCGTGCAACTACAGTTATGTATGTTTTTCTTGACATATAAAAATAAAAATTTAGAATAAGAAGGTAATGAGTCTTGTATACTTAAAGCTCCTAAAAATAATATATTTATAAAGTAGCTAGTTTATAAACCCCTTCATACTCACTATTGCATTTAGGAACAAACACAAGTAGATACATATAAAACGCTCATGGCAAAGTTTAATACTATCAGTATTCATTTTTGAATTTTTTCTAACTCTTGGAAAGTCCATATATGGAAAGATTTCATTTAGTAGAGCATGTAAATTATGCAATACTGATTACTTTAATTTAGTAAAAAAAAGTTGTTGAATTTATTGTATACTTATTTTCCTTACAACAAAAGGTGTGAGAAATGAACTCAAGTTCTTCTTCATAAGTAAATCGAGCGGTCTATTGAAGTACAAGAGTACTCTTGACGACTTATTTTGATACTAATTTTTTTATGTTATTTTTGTTTTGATACAATAAATTTATTTTATTTCTCAAATAAATTATGAAAATTGAGTCATTATGTACATTGATTGAAAAAGCACAATTGTTTTGTGATAATCTAAAAAAAAAAAAAATCATTCAAGTTTATAAGTATAAGTTTTGGAAAGAAAATTTATAGTAGTTTCAAATGGATTGGACGTTGATTTAAATAATTAAATGATCGAGCTTGAAGAAGTTTCAAATGGGTTCGGGTAGTTGTAATGGTCTTTAAGGCACAAAATTAAAGAGTATTTAAATTTTAAATTGGAAAATTTAGCACAAAATTAGAGTAAATTAGTTTAATGCTTTATTCAGTTTTCATTTAAATATATTATATAGGAGTATCAATCTAGATTAGATTTCTCTTTTATTTATTTACTATTATTGTAAGGGTGGGTTTTGGCCTCTAGGCCCAAAAGGTAAAAGGATCTAGGCCAAAGAGCCTAATATAATGAATTTGTAAAGAGCGAGTTAAAAAACTAGGTTCTAAAGAGTTGGGTCACAATTATAATGGATCAAGATCACAGTAAAGTAAAGATAAACAGGTTTTATCTAAAGAAAATCGTTCTTGGCACAATATGAGGAGACCAGTTCTTGTATATATTTCTTGAATTTGATTACAAGGACAGTTCTCGTTGCTACAGTCTTTTTCCCTTAATTTTCGATCCTCTTTTCTTCAGGGTCTCCTTTCTCTTTTATATTATCTTCCTTCTTTCATCTTTACCCTCCATGTGTAGAGTAGATGGTTGATGTTGATCCTTGTCCCATCAACACTTTCCTGAAGTCTCTGATAGTAGCTGTAAGGCTAAAAATTATTGTTCAGGTATCACTTCCTCGTTAATGCAATCAGACAGTTAGCTGCAGAGTATTTAATGCGGTGGTAGTAGTTTTTTCTTAGATATTTCATAGCTCCTATGCTTCCATGACGTGCATCTTTATCAATAGAAACTCCTACAATGTTGCTCTGAATGAAAGGCTGCACTTTCTGACCTCTATTTTGCTTATTCGAGGAAGCATCCCTTCTTGGACCACGTTCATGGTCCATCATGTCCAGATCCCTTCCTTTATTCATTAATGCCGATTTCTATAACAACGTTTATCCATCCTCGGACTACTAGGCGTCCTCGGACCGGGCCCCCGGCTCAATATATACTACTAGGCCTATCAACCCTACAATTATTATTATTATAGAATCAATTACGTTTCTCGTTCAATTTGTTTTCATCTCTTACATAACATATTTTTCCTTATTATTTACTCTCACTTGTAGTCTAAGGAATTAATCTATACATATAATAATATGTAAAGTTGAGAAAAACTCAAATTATAATTCTAAATTAGAGTTCTAATTTTGCGCCATGTGTCCTAAATTATTTATTTATAAAGTGTTTTATTTCTTAATTTTAGAGTCAAATGTGGGACCACATCATAAATATTTATCTAAATGAGTTATTAAGTACAAAAATCAAAGAGTTTAGAATAAATGAATCATTAAAAAAAAAAAAGTGCTTCACAATAATTTTTTTTTTTTTAAAAAAAGACAATTTACATTTTATACATAATAATATCCTTACAATTTTTTTTTAAAGAGTTAAGAAAATATAAAAATGATTATTAATAGTATTTAAATTATATATATAGGAATTATATTATATATCTTTAAGTATATCCATGCATATGCATGAAGTTACAAATTAGTTGGTTATAATGGACTCGCCCTTCCATAATTTACAACTTATTAAGTCAATAAATTTTTTAGGTAAATTACATCAATATCTATTGAAATGTCATGAAATGACATGCTCCTCCACATACTATGGATGACATGACACTTTCCCTTTAGAGATTATATAAATATTACAAATTAGTGTATGCCCAACTCTCCGTATGGAATTCATCTAAAAAAAGTTTTCATACCCAAATTACGGAACAAAAGATACTCACATTATGTTTGGTTATAACTAGGGAAAGGAAAGAGAAAAGAAAAGAGGAAGGGAAGGGAAAGAGAGAAGAAAATATTTCCTTTTAATGTTTTTAGATATAGGAAAGAAGGATAGAAGAAAATGTGAAAGTTCTATCTCTCATTTGTTTGGTTTGCATAGGGAAGAGAAGGGAAAAATGTACACATTTACCTTTGTGCCCTCATTAATGATGGGGAAATTCATATATTAAAATATTTGTAATTTCTTGAGAGTGTTAATAACATATTAGTTATTTGCAGAATAAGGTGGTGGGCTCTAGAAAATTAGTTCTATCCCTTCATGTCATTTCTACACAAATTGGGTTGATACCAAAACAGTGGGGCCTGTAGAAAAAACATCACTTCACCTCATCAACTTTTCTTTTCTCTTGGACAACCAAACAATAGAAATGATTTACCCTTCTTGCTTTTTCATTCTTTTCTCTTTCCTTACTCTTTCCAAACATAAGATCTGTTTAGATTGAGCTTATTTTTGTTGAAATTGAAAACTGAAATTGAAACTGAAAACACTGTAGTAAAATAATTTTTAAATATGTAAATAGTATCGTGGGACCTATTTTTAATGAAAAAATTGCTAAAAAATGAAATTTGTGGGTCCATAAACAGCACACAGATGCACTGTTCACGCACTGAAAGTCAACAAAACCGGCTTTTAAAAAAAAATAATAATAAAAAAAGGGCTGAAACACAGGCGCACTGCGTTTCAGCCCAATCCAAACGCTACCATAGTGTTAAAGTCCGTACAAAATAATAAGAATATATATATATATATATATATATATTATTTTAAAAAGAATATCTAATTAGGGAAGTAACAATATTAGAGCACATTAACTTAATTATTACATTTATAAAACCCTTAAGGGGAAGGGCTATTTTGATAAAACTTAGGAGAAGTTTGTGTAATATACCCGTCTTTTTTTTTTTTTTTCACCTTTTAAGAATAAGGAATTACATAATACTTTTTTTAATAAATAAAAAAGGTGAAAGGACTATTACAAAAAAAAAAGAAAAAAAAAAAGAAGGTGAAAAGACTAAGGAGATTAGTCATGGACCTCCTGGTGGCCTCTCCTAGGCTTTACCATAGTAGTTAATCTATTTATTGAGGAACCAATTAATACTTGAGAGGCCTATAGGCAAAGAGTGGGTCGCAAACGTTAAGCTATAACTTAACCTTACTGTTGTTCAAAACACCGATGATTTCTTTCAAGGGGTAGAAAGTATTTATTTGTTATTTATTTTTGGATTTCAACAAAGAAGCTGTATAACAATTGATGAGGATAAAATTAGTTAGACAAAAGTGACGGGCCAAGCTTGACAAGGGTGATGAGATGATTTTGCCGTCAGCATTCCTTCAAGGCTGACGGAGGCATGAAGGAAGAGAACTCCACATAAAACTGGACATCCTGAAGCTGACGGGAGTAAACTTGAACAAACGGGGTAAACTTAAACTGACGGCGTCAGTCTACGGATTGATTGATCTGCATGTTTACGCATATAAGTAAAATAACTTGCTCCCTACGTTTCAAGGAACCTAAAGACTCCTATATGGAAAGAATCCCGTAAAATACGCCCAAGAAGACTCCTATAAGGAAAAGACTTCTACTCCAAGGAAAAGAGGTCAACCATCTACTACTATAAAAACCCAAGCACCCTCACAAACCAAGGTACGCATAATTTACCCTCTCTAGCACTCTAGAGCAGTGAGAATAGTTCTAACTTGACCTTCGGAGGGTGTTTGGCCGGTACCACACCGGTACTCTCTGCTAGGTTATTCCTTTTCGTTGTGCAGGTGTCATTGGAGATCGTACGAGGAACGTGTGACTCACTGGTGGTATTATTTCCGGCATCATCAACAATAAAAGACAGAGAAAAGTGTGAGGGAGAAAGAAAGTTAAAAAAAAAAAATTCTACTAAACCAAACACTTTCAGACCAAAATTGAACGGTCATTATGTAAGCTTGATTTTGAAGAAAATTCTGTCTATTGTTCCATATGAATAGGGGATCCATATATGATATAACTTGTGTGGATTGTAGAAATTCTTCCTTTGTTTTCTTGGATGATAAGACACACTTATTCTAACAATGACATGTTATTGTTGTTCTGTCGGCTCTTAATATTTATTCTAGGGACGATTGTTCTAAAACCGTTATCCTAAAAGTAAAAGTTTTATCCCTTAAAAGAAAGTAGCAGTTTTATCTACCTATTTAAAGGAAACAGTAGAAGTTGTTTTTTATATTGGATTAGATTATGTGGTTTCCCCGGTAAAAATAATGTCTTGCTTGTGGGTTGCTGGATATTTATTTCTGTGTCACATTATTGTGGTCGGTGTGAGAAATTATTGTTGTTTATTTATTAGTCTGCACAAAGAACAAAGTGAGTAGAAATGCATTCTGTTCTATGTTATTATTGGTAGTCATCCTGACAAGTAGGAACGAAGTCAGGATTTAGAGTTAAGGGGGTGACTCAAGCATTAGCATTGAAAAATGCTAAAGTCATATTTAAGGTAATTTTGACATTTTAGAAGGTAAAAACACTTGCATCAAACAATGCTAAACCACACTATTGCAAAAAATTTTGCAATAGTGCTACAGTACAATTCTAAACTTAGAATTGTACTGTAGCAAAATGTTATAAAAAAAATATATATTTTATTCAGTCGGATTTTTTCTCACAACCAACAATTCTTTTTTCTCTCTCTTCCTTCTCTTCTCTTTTCTCTGCTCGCCGCTTCGGTTCGACTTACTTGGACAGAAAGAGTCGGTTCAGACACCGATAGGACACGTCGGAGAGGACCAAGCCTGGCTGGACCACCTCGAGGAGAACCTGAAGCTAAGCTGGATCCTTATCAACCCGACCCGAAACATTGCCGCGAACGTCTCGAGCAGGAGCCCCGTCTCGGTCCAGCGACAGTGGCTGACCGAAGAAGTGCAGCTCCGGTACTCGATGGTCATCTCCGGCGGCGAGGACTCGTCGGAGGCAGTCCAGTGCGCGGTGGTAGTCACGTGCGAGGGAAAGATGGGAGGGGCGATGCAGGTGCTGGAAGTGAACATGCAAGTGGAGGACTTGGAGGGGAAGCATTTGAAGGGGAAGGACGGCTTGGTAATTTTGCAAGGGGCGATGGAAAGTGGGAAGAGGAAGATTATGGCTTCTCACTGATGGCCAAGACGCTTGTAGTTCACACAAATCTGCTTTTATTAAAATCAATTTCCCTCTTTTTTTTTTTATTAAATTCGGCTTAGGGCTTTTATTAGAGAGATTTTCTGGTATTGCTTATGGGATTTTTTTTTTTTTTTTTCTAGGCCAGTTCTCATTCTCTTGATCCGGTATTTTTCGAAGAGTTTCTGAAAATGAAGAGAGAGAGAAAGGAAAGAAAGCAGAGGATGTGTGTGTGGCTCTGGTTTGATGGTTTGTGTGTGTGGCTCTGTTGATGGGTCTGTGTGTGTGTGGTTCTGCGAGATGAACCGGTGCTAGAGGTCAAGGGAGGCTGAGGAAAAAAAAAAAACCGTTGGAAAGCCTAGGAAAGTGGAACTGAAAAAAAATATTGGTTAAAAAGAAATAATAAAAAAAGATTAAAGAATAATATTTTAATAAGGATAGAGTTTTAGGATGTGGGAGGTATTGTAAAATGGGATGGTATAAGTAATAAAGTGGTTTTTTGAGATGGTATAATAGTATAGCATAGCATTTTTCAATGCTAGTGCTCACCATGGTAGTTTTGGCTTTCAACTTTGCTATTGCTTTGTTGCTGAAGCTTTTTTATTTTTATATATATATATATATATATAATTTTTGGTTTCTTTAATACATTCAGAGTAAGGAAAAAATTATTTTGTTTAAAATTTATAAAAGGTTAGGTTGTTTGTTTTATGTAAAATTGGTTGATTTTATGTAAAATTGGTTGATTGTGCTTAATGTCTTTTAAATTTGCTACTTGTAATTTTTGTTGGGCTGATTGTTTTATAAATTAATGATGTAGTGAGTGGTTATTGGTAAGTAAAAAAAATGATGTAAGTGATAGACCTAGATGTAAACCAGTAAGAATTTGCTACCTCAATAGTTTGTAAAACTGTTGTAAAAAAGTTTGTCAATGTAGTATTAATCTTAAAAGAATAAATGATATTGTCAAGGGGGAAAAATGTAATTTTATTGAACAAAATTACTAAAATTAGTATCTATATATATACTAGTATTTTTTATTAAAAAAATTAGGGGGGGCATTGCCCCCCAAAGTCCAATAATACCTCCGTCCATGCTGACAAGTAGGAACAAAATTGTAATTAGCTTTTGTTTGTATCTTCTTGTGTCAATTAAATGGTTTTAGTCTTCTCATACCATATCAACTAGAAGATTCTAATAATCATAGAGCTTGGAAGACTAGAAAGGAGGATGTTTTGTGTTGTAAAAGTTGTTGGAGCCCATTGAGATGGACAAAGGGGTATGGAGCGTATGAGTTGAAAGAAGTGTTTAAATGAGCTATCCACCACGAAACTCATGCTAGGCGAAGAGATTCAAGTTCAACTACTACTTTTACTTATATCGGGTCCAGAGACTCCAGACAAATATAAACTCTGTCTCATTATTTTTTTTTTTTTTATCATTTTATTAATTGTAATTTGTAATATATTTGTTTTACTTTCCTTATAAATTAAACAATGTTTAATAATGAAGCACGATTTCGGCAGTCGAATGGTAGTCCAGACAGAATCCAATGAGAGCATGTTTGTAACCTGTAATATAATAACAAAGATGTTCTTCTCTCTAAGGTCAGTAGCGTGGTGTCAGCCAACGAGTCTTTGATGGCAAAGTCAGATGCTTGGAGAGAGAGAGATAATAAGAATCAAATGTGTATTTAGTATATGTGTGTACCTTCTCTTAGGTTCTAAGGCGGTTTATATAGATTATGTCTTTCTTATCGTTGGAGGCCTTCAATGGTGGCTTTAATGCCTTTGATAATGTCTCTAGTGGCTTAATGAGGCGATTGATGATCTTGCCAACGATCATGTCTCTATGCGTGACTGTTGGTAACGGCTCATGCATTAAATGCGCGTTTATGACGTTTTGGTCGTCCTACGATAAGTTTGGACAATGCAAATTTATTTATTCATCATTTAATATGAAAAAAAAAATAATAATAATCAAACATATGATATACTATGATGGATAGAGCATGAAGTGAAAGTGTAGAACAAAAGTGTGAGAAAATATTTGTGCTCAATACCTGATAGTTAGGAAGCCTTAATTTTATCACCTAGTAATTAGAGTCTCAATGGTGTGATAACTACTACAATGGAAAAAATTAAGACAACGTGATAAACCTGACAAATGAAGAGGAAGTTCCAAGTTAAGAATAAAGGAAAAGATGTTTTTATTATGGCAATCTGGGGGACTTGAAGAATAAGTATGGAATTATTATTTTTATTTTTATTTTTAATTTTAAAGAGATGGTTTCACAACTTATTCTTAATTACTCTTTATCATCAGATATCAATTGGTTTCTTGGTGTAGACGAGAATCGAATCCTAAATTTTTTCTCAACGACAAAAAATATTAAACTCCAAAGTTTTTATTCAACTATCAAAAATTTTTCTAGTTAAATTAAATGGAATTCACAGTAAAAAAATAGTCTTAAATTAAAAAAAAAAAAAAGGATGTGATATGATAATAGTAATAATGGTGATATGCTGATTCTATAAAACAAAAATGGTGATATGCTTATTGTATGATATCGAATGGTAATCTTTCTTTGAAAAAAGTAGAAGAAGAAGAAGAACATACGTATATATTCACATTTACTACAAAACCCATATATCTCATGGGCTTTCTATAAAATCTCAAAAATCGCAAAAAACCTTTGGGCCAGCAGCCAACCCAAATGCCACCTTTTATTAAAGATGTTATTTGAGGCGGTGAGATTGGTGGACCACTTTTGAGAGCTTTTAATTGCTACTATAAATTTAACATTGTGGATACTTTAGGTTGAAACTTAAAAAAAAAAAAAAAAAAAAATTATTCTAGAGATCCATCAACCATAGTTTTTGTTTTTGTTTTTATTTATTTTATTATTATTTTAGAATCATCCATCAAACATAGTGAGTTGCAAATACCGATATACAAAATTCTATCAATGAAAAAATTATATATTGTTCAAGGTTTATATATGCCTTCTCTCTCACTACAGGTTGATCTCACATACTATAGAACTCACATGTTGTGAGAGAAATGTCAAATATATACACCCAAAACAAGATATAACATCTATTGATAACATCTGTTGGGCCCCAATTTATGTCAATGCACTTTCAGTGGTACACATTAAGATAAAAGAGTGGTCCAGAAGGGATGAACCACAGTGGTCCCAGAAGGGAAGAACCACAAGTACATACGAAAGAATCTTGCTACTCTAAATTGAGTCCGCTTTCTTCTTTCGTTGACAGCACACTAGTGGCTTAATGGAAAAATCATCTGCATCTTTCACCTTTTAGACTTGAAATTTTTTAGATGTGATGATGCACAAAAATCGTCAGTGAGTTGATTGTCCACACACGTGCCAATGGGTGTACCTGAAGAACAAAAGAGAAGAACCAAACAAAGAGCACTGGTAGGGTGTCGGCTGAAGACCCTTTGAAGGTTAAGTCAGTGATAGATTGATAGCAAAATCTCCAAGAACCCAAGGGTGCAAGAGTTAGGGAGAATTCATGTACCTCAAAAAGGTTAGTGTTTGCTGTTTATATAGTAGCAGATAGCTAACTTGAGTCCCTTGATATGGGGAGAATTTCCTTATAGGGAGAAGGATCCCAAGATATTAGGGATCACCTTTCCATATGTGGGAGATCTGATTGCACGGTAGGATTTTTGGTTGTGATGTGCAAGTTATTTCCATGTAGGGACATATGAGTGGACCTCACGCAAGTCCCATGGAAGGATCCTAGGGCCATGGATCGTCGAGATGGAGGGTTGGATCGGCATCTGACCTGACCCGATGACCCATGGGGTTGATCATCCCCTTAAGATTGGTTTAGGCACAAGGCCGAAGATTGGGTGAGAAAGGATTGGCATCCCATGTCGATTGATAAAAAATTATCCTCATCAAGATGTATAAACATATTATTAATGCTATAAAACAGGGTTCCAAAATACTTGTTAAGAATATTATCCTAGTTGCGAATCTTAATGCAGAGAACTTATTTGGTTCTATTTGGCTTTACCTTTCTATTTTGTCGAATTTCTAATCAATATTATTTTAATTAGACAGGAAAAATTGGATCCAGACCTGTTAATCTGACCTAAACTTGAGAATTTTTGACCTAAAGTAGAAATAGGTTGACCTATACGTGACCCAAAGGTGTGTAAACTTTAGAGCAATTTACATTTTTATACCCAAAACTATCACTTTGATTAAACTTATAAATTATCAAAAAGCACCCTAAAAGATATAACTCTGTTTCAATGTCCCCGTGCTCTTTGTTTTGTTATTAATTCTAACAAAATTTAACATTAAAAATCAATTTATCCATTTCTGAAACAAGTAATTGGGGTAAATTAATCTTTTAATGTTACATTTAGTTAGAATTAACAACAAAACAAACGGTAGAGTGTTAACGTACTTTCGAAATTAAGGATTTTTTTTTGGTGGAGAAGAATTGGAAATTGAAGTTTGATGGATAAAACAAGAGACTGATAAAAGAGTAAATGGCTGATGAAAGGAGAAACCAAATAGAAGCTGCTCATATGGTCAATGAAGTCCACGCGGTTCATGATCTGTTCACACTGATGACTTTTTTTTTCCTTTTCTAAAAAACAAAAAAAAAACTTCACATCAACCCACGGACAACAAAATTTAAAATATTGTTGTGATCTTTTTTTAATTCCTAATTCCTAGTAGAGTTCTTCTGGGGTATTATTTTGTGTTATACATCTTTTACTACAATTAGTTGAATATATAAATATATTATGTAATGTGGTGTAATAATATATAAAATATATTAATTGTGTATTTTGATAGTTTAAAGAATTAAATGTATAATTTTCGTGATTGTTTAAGATAGGAAAGTATAATTTACCCTAATATTTACATTTACTTTTTCAGATTCCCCTTGCTTTCCAGATTCAAGCCGAACACAAGTTTGTTTAATCGGGTAATATCAACAAACAAAACAAAACAGTCTTTGGCTTGGCTTAGATATTTTTGGTTGAAGGGACTACTAGATGGACAAAATTGCACCTCTAATTTCATTCCACTATGAAAAATGACCAGTATTCCCGTGAATAGCAAGGAACACCATCATTCTTTATTCGTGGATGAGCGTGAAAACTGGCCCAAGTCTACTACTTTACAAATGCTTTAATCGCTAAGATACAAATTTGAAAGTGACACCCATTTTAAGACAACAAAACGCGTCACATTCAGGCAACGGATTACACGTGGAAAAAGTATATTCCTTTAATTTGATGGATCCAACGTTAGATATTTGTGTCCCATACTCCCATAAATCCCAGTTAATAATATATATATATTTATATATATATATATATATATTTTTTTTTTGTAGCCAAAGACAAGGGTTTAGATTTCTTTGTTTATTAGCTTTGCTCAAAGCTCAACAGGTTGTGTTTCTAATGGATAATCTGCTGGGTCTTCTTCGAGTTCGTGTACGGAAAGGCATTAATCTTGCTGTGCGTGACACCATTAGCAGCGACCCTTATGTTGTTCTCACCATGGGTCAACAGGTCAGTCACTTTGCTCTTCATTATTATTACTTTCACAATCACGACCTGTTTTTGTTTTGGTTGATGATCATATATGATAATGATTTTGTTTTTTTTTTTTTTGGGTAGCTAGTGTTTGATTTAGAGTTTTAGGTTATAAAAAAATTCCCTTCTTTGTCTTCCCTTGAATCCTAATTATTGTAGCTCAAATTCCCACAAGTTCAATTGCTGCTTTCCCTTTTGCCTCCAATATTCTATGTTTGCTTGTGTGTTTGTGAGAGTTATATATCCATATACTAGAAGAGAGGACAGCAATTATGGAGAAATTGTCATGGGTAAAATTTGGAACTTTCATAGATAAATTCAGTGGTGTGAAACGCATATATAGCTGTAGAAATCCAAAATTGGTTCACATAATAGCAATTTAATTAGTCTTTGCAAATTAATAGTGCAGAGGACCCCATTTGCTTCATATTTTCTTCAGTATATGACCCCTGTAAATAATTAAGACTTATCTATGAATTACATGTGGGTTGACTGGGACGGATGGAGACCCCAAAACTGGATGATGGATCTGGGTTCGGAAAGCAATTTTTGGTTAGGCTATTCCTAATGATGGTTCATTTGTCATTCCTTATGTAGTTATCTTCCTCTGAGGTTTCAAAACAAGTTGCTGCTTTCCACATGCTCCTGAATTGTTACTGTTATTTTTCCAAGCTCTTTCATCTGTCATTTTCCCGAAGTTTATTAGATTCTTTTATTGTAGCAAATTGACCCATGTGGACTTGAAAGTTTGCATTACATCTCCAACATGGAGGTGTTAAAACCAGCTTTTTAAACTTGTGTATTTTTATCATTGAGAGACGGTTTTGTTTACTTTTTGAGAATTTAATTTGGAGGACCACAATTGAACCAACATCAAATTTCAAGGACGAAAAATTCATCCCCCCCACCTCTTTTTTGCTTGGCAGTTTCCTAAGTATTTAACTTTGAACTTTGTTGATGTTAATGTATTTGGTTTTGAAGCATGCATTTGCAGACTGACTGGCTCGTTTCTTTATTTTCTTACCCAAAAGAAGACCCTAGTACTTGGTCAATGACATAATATTTTTGTGTATAACTAACTCATTACAAAATAAGCTTTGGCACTGAAACTTTCATGCACTTTTCAAGATGGTTATTTAAGATACGGTATCATCTGCAGAAAGTAAAAACATGACTAAGGATGTAATCTATTTGTTCCATTCATTTTTCCCACTTTTTTTAAATTTAAATTTTATTGGCAAGTTACACACCCACTCAATGGATTTTGAACTTAAAAATTCACCCTCCACCTAGCACTTATATATAAGGGGAGGAGTTACCACTTGAGCTAGAGCTTATTGTTGGGCTTTGTGGAGTCTAGTCATGTTTGATCCGGTTGATGACCTAACCTGACCTGAATAATGTTGCGTGGTTTTTTAATGGGAGATTTTCTGAGGCTTAGTCCATGGAGTGGAGGCTTGGGCCAAGCTGTAGTTTTGGCCAGTTTTGTAGCCCATTGTGAATCTTATGCGCAGGATATAAAAAACGCAGCTTAAGTGATTAGGGTTTTGTTGATGTAGTTTTTGAGAGAGAAAAAACTGTACTGCCGCAATTTGTATTTTTCCTTCATAATAGTGAAATCCTTACAACTCCGTGGACGTAGGAAAATTGCCGAATCATGTAAATATTGTCTTGTGTGTGTAATTTTTTTTCTTTGGCGTGTGTTTCCTTTATTTTTGTTTCTCACAGATTGGGAATTTCATGTTAATTTCCCTACACTCATTGGATTCTTTTCCTCAGCCTTCTGATTGAAGTATAATGGATGCTGACATTATTTCCTTCTGATGTCATATACATTGGTGCAGAAATTGAAGACTCGTGTGGTGAAAAATAACTGCAATCCCGAGTGGAACGATGAATTGACTCTTTCTATTACTGATGTTAATGTTCCTATCACTCTTGTAAGTGATACCTTACCTTTCCTTTCTCTGTTTTGTGGTTTAGTGCTAATACTAAAAGAGTTCAGGAACTATTTGTTTCATGTTTACAGGATCCCAATATTTTTATTGGTTGATTCATCATTGTCATTAGGGAATGTTCGAATATTATTTGCTTTTATTTTCCTGAAATATTTGGCTGGTAAAATGATTGTAAAGAAAAGCTACAGGAAGCTTATTCAGCGGGTTGTTGGTAGTTTTATTTATTTATTTTTCCTCTTTGCAGACAGTTTACGACAGAGACACATTAACTGTAGATGACAAAATGGGTGATGCTGAGATAGACATTAAACCATATACTGAGAGTCTGAAAATGGGCTCGGAGAACCTCCCAAATGGTTGTGTAGTAAAGAGAGTTCAGCCGAGCAAGACAAACTGTCTTTCGGATGAGAGTTGCTGCGTTTGGAACAATGGAAAAATTGTCCAGGACATGTGTCTCAGGTTGAGAAATGTTGAGTGTGGGGAAGTGGTGCTCCAAATTGAGTGGATTGATCTTCCAGGTCGTAAAGCTTTCTCCAATGAGAGCTAAATGTTACTGCTGCATTATAGGTCTCAAGCTCTTTTACAGTGGGGGTTGAAATGAGTTTAATGTATGATTACTTTTTATCGGATAAACGAAAACTAGCTTGCAGTATTAGTGTATTATGTATATGCTCCCCCTGTGGTGTTTTGATGCATACAACTTGGTATGTTTACAGTATTGCTTCTAATCTTGTGACAAGAACTGCATACAATTCTTGTTATCTAACAATTAATGAGCAACTTTCTCAATCTGCAAACATACACGTTTTTAACTTGAGAGACCTTACTGATCTGACCTCTCTTTTTGTCGTTAAGTCATGGAAGCACCATGGAATTAGGTAAGTAATGTGGCTTTGTGAATGATATTACCAACCAAATCATTACATCCTCTTCCTTATTCTTATATTCTTCCCTAAAATGCTTAGGTGTTTTACATTAGGACATGTGCCTCCATCAGTCCATATTTGCTCAAAACAGAAATTTGCGCATCTTCTCTATGATCAATACTATATATATACACATCATATCAAACCAATTTTAAACAACATTTTTTTTTTTTTTTGCCTTTTTTGTTTTAACATTAGTACTATTATTTTGTTTTTAGTGGCATTTGCAAACCCACAGCCACATGTTAAGCAAAATGGGGCTTCCACTTTCCTTGACCACAGCTATAGATACGATAACCATAAGCAACATATCATGCTAGGATAATGGATCTACTATTTAGTATTTACAAACCCACTTCTTGACCTTGCCAAAGGCACAGCTCCATGTATGTCGACGCAAAATTGAAGGCTGTCATTCAATAACATGGGCTACAGACAAGGTAACATAACAGTAGCAGATTCTTGATGCAAGAAAGCAAACAATTCTTTGGTTCTTTTCTCTAAAATTGTCTACTTCCACACTGGTGTGTGCAGAGAAACAGCCCCTTCTATGAGAAGGAAATAGATCAGGGAAAAATCATTGAAATTCTGTGTTTTTCTGACAGTGGGCTTCGAACTTGGGCCCGAGTTGGTGTTTTTGAATTTTTTTTCTCCATGTTTTCATTGGGCTTTAAGAGCAACTGCATTAGCTCAAAGCCCAATGAAAACTATAGCTCAAATAAGCTCAAAGCACAACCATATATGGCCATGCACTATAGCTCAAAGCTAAACTCAAATACATATTTTTTTTATTCCCATTCACATTAAAATAATATTTATTTATTTCTTTTTCTATTTCTTTTACTTAGCCGTTTCACACTCATTCTCTCCTTCTCAAATAAGCTCTCAGGCTCTCACCTCTCTCTCATCCTCCTCAAACTCTCACCGATTCATCCATCATCCTCCTCAACCATCATCCTCACCAATTCATCATCCTCCTCACCGCTGCCACCGAAGCTCACGCACCATCGCACCATCACCGAAGCTAATGCACTATCGCACCGAAGCTCATGCATCATCGCCTACCCACGCACCGACCCGATTCATCATCCTCCTCCTCACCCAATACAAAAAGTGCAAAAATTTACACAATATATTGTAAAATAGACGCACATCAAAGCTAGCATAGCTTTGTAAATATCCAAACTAGCTATAGTAGCCGTGTATATATACACGGTTACTGTATCTTTCTATTTATTATTTTAATATTATCCTATATTTTATATTAAGTTATTAAAACCCATTTGGCTTATTTTTTTTCTCTCTCTCTCCTCTAAGTTGAAATCAATGCTTCTTTTACTTGTTTCATTCCTGAACTCAAGACTCTTCTTCTACCTCTTTGTTCCGCCTCTCTCACATATCAGCTCTTGCTCATTCTCTTCACCATGGATAATAAAAAAGTATGAACATTAGAGAAAATAATTAAAAAAATTAATGAAGAATGAATATTTTATTGAAATATCTTCTAAAATAGATAAGCTGATGTGGGTGTTTTGGAAAAGTAGTGGTGTAAAATAGAAAAAAGTAGGTTTTTATGCTAAAATAGACTGAATATTTTACACGGACTGATACAATTGCTCTATGAACTGTAAATAGAAAACAAGTAAAAGCATGCTTTCATTTTCCTTATGTATCTATTTGGAGACTTAATAACAATTTTTGTTTTTTACTTGTTTTAGGTTACCAAGCAAGTTTTTTGGGTTAGAAAATATAAAATTGTTCTTAAAAACAGAAAATTGCTAAAAAAAAGTTGCCAAACATACCCTAAAAAGTTTGAGATTAGAAAATGAGAACAAGTTTACGGTGCTTTCAAATATAGCAAAAATGAACTTGTATGACATTCTTTTTTTGGCTCCTTAGAAAAGATATTGAAGACGCACTAGTTTATGGTTACTCATTAGTATTGCCTTTTTCCCCCATAATAAGTGCTTGGTTCAAATCCCTCTTCCACTTGTGAAAAAAAAAAAAAAAAAAAATCAAAGAATTGAGAAGAGAATGATTGGCGTTAATGCTTATGGCAGCATTATTGCTGAAGATTGTTGTACAATATTTAGTGGAAACTCTAATATCAATAGATGTGATTTAAGGATAGCAAAAGTGCATTTAGGGAAAAAAAATCTACATGAGATAATAATATCTAATTCAGTCAACTTCATGCTACGTTTATGGGTAACATCAACCAAAATCCACTATCAAAGACATGGATTACAGCCACATTTTATCAAATCTCATAACTCTCACAACTCACACAAATAACACTCTCACAAACCTCACTAACATAAACAAAAACTCTCTCATAATACACCCAAAATCCCTCTCACACTCACAAAATAAACAAACTCTCAAAACACAATCACGGGTCAACCCAAAAAAATCTCCCAAACTGGAAGATCCAATGGGTACCCAAACTTCTTTGTGACATGACAAGTAAAACCCATGTCACAAGTCATCAAAGTTGATCACACCACAAAAGGAGCTTCCTTTGATTAAATTCATAAGGATCCATTCTAAACTAAATTCTCAAATAAGCATTATTCTTCTCTACTTGGTTGGTAGCCTAAATGACCCTTCTGAACAATGGGATGGTAGGGTTAGTTCCTAACCTAGTTCTTCATCTGACAAAAGAAGGAGATATTAGAAAAAAAAAAAAAACCTTTATTCAGTCCTCCATTCCTAGGGGGAAGAGATCCATTTCCACTTATAAATACCTCTTCACCAAACCTAGAAAGGAGAGGAAGAGGGGCATCCCATGGAGAGAGATTTCTTAATCGAGCTTTGAAGGAAAGATATATCAACTCCCAAACAACCTTCCTAAATGTGATGGGAGATACCCAAATGTTCTTGTTGTAATTTTCCAATGGGATTGTAATTTTTGGATTTTATGTGTGGTTTTCTTGCAAAATATAAATATGTTGTGCTGAGTTGATTGCCACCCATAATCGAACTAAGTTGATTGTCACCTAATACAGAATGTATCTAGATTGACATTACAAAGATGTATTAGTTGGTTTTGTATTTTTGGAATGATAAGAAGAAAATGTCTTTATGAA
The DNA here is from genome assembly GCF_001633185.2 of Quercus lobata. Lineage (NCBI taxonomy): Eukaryota > Viridiplantae > Streptophyta > Magnoliopsida > Fagales > Fagaceae > Quercus > Quercus lobata. The sequence continues at coordinate 33,716,558 of NC_044906.1, read as the reverse complement.
ATACATTTTATTGATATAGCATGATTTAAATATGTGACGTTTGTTTCATAATAATTTCTTTTATTATTAGACCAATATATATATATATATATATTGTGGCGTGTACAGCTCGGTTAGTGCGCTGACAACTAAATTGCGCTCACAATTTATTTTTTGTTGTGGGTGTATGGATATCCTACAATGGGAAACTCCTAAAGGCGAAACTCTTATACCTTTTAGATGGTTCCCTAATACTTCCCCGTACAAGTTCTCTCTCCCTCTCTTCTCTTCCTTGGTGTTCTTATTTTCTGATATCTCCATCTCAATCTGTCCAACCCCCTTTTCTTCTTCTTCTCTGCAATTTATACGCTTCCTTAGTGGGTTGGCTATGATTACGTTAGATGTTTTTTTCATGCAAGTGGGGCCCCTTGGGATTATTCCTGGCAAAAAGGGGGTCTTACTTTGGGAATGAATATGTCAGTGTTGGAACTTGCGACAAATGCCCAGTGTTGTTTGGCTGGTGGCCTCCTTCAAGGCACGACCGAGATACCTTGGAACAAGCTCCTAGCAATACTGAGTCTGGAGGCTATAATAGTTCACCATTACTTTGGCTCGAGTAGTGTGGATTGGGCCCCCTGAGCAACCTTTATTTGATCCGTGGCCTAATGGGCTATCAAAGAATGGGTTGGTGGATCGGTCACTATACAATAGCCCCCCTTGATTCCTTCCCTATGTCTCGAGGATGGAATCAAGGTCTCACATTTAATGACCGGTCACTTTTTGGTCACATCAACCGTTAGCTATTAATTGCGGATAAGACAGTCGGCGTTTTTGGCGCACGGAGCAACATATTGTCATATCGAACGGTCCTTATTACTTGAAGGTTCATATATTGAGGTCTCACATGCAACCGTTATGACAAAAAGGGAAATCAATGCTTTTCCCCCCAAAAACCCATTTAATGTTCCTCAGGATTCCTCATCTATAAATAAGGGCCTCCCCTCTTATTGCACATTTCCTTGCTTCACTCTTTCTCTTTTTATATCCACTTTTCCTCGAGCATCTTTTCTCCATCCCGAGATTGTTTTTCCTAGCGTATAACTGTAAGTCCCCTATTCTCTGCTCTCTCATTTAAATTTTGTTGGGAAATTTAGACCTCGGTTAATAGAATTAATAAGTTTTAAACCTAAGTTATTAATTAGATTTATTATGAATAAACCTTGTTAAAACAAACAAACATCAATATCATGCATTGCGAAATGGTAAATAAAACAAGATATGATGACCCAAGAAAACCAATGAAATAAACTAGTTTCATGGAAAAAAACTTGGGAGGAAACATTTTCGAAAAGAAATTCACTATAGTAAAGAGAAGTTTCAGATCTAGTACAAAACTTTTGTTCCTAGACTCTACAATCTCTATAGATGAACTTACAATAGAAACCTTCTACCGCTTCAGAACCTTTGAACTCTTCAATATATGAATGCCACCCTTTTGCACAAATCCTAGTACGTGACTAACTTCAACAGCTTGAAGATGTTGTTGGTTGCAAAGTTTTTCACTTCATCAACAATGAAGATCAATAAATACTTGGTTACAAAACACTAAGGCCCAAAAAACGCAGTAACTTCTTGCAGAGAGAATAAGGCACTAGGTTACTTTTTGCATGTGTTCTCCATGTATAACGGCCTTTAAAATAATCCTTATATATGTCTAGGGTTGTGAGAAAAGAAACCCTACACATAAATATCGGCATGAGCTGAAAATCAGATCTGGAAATTCTGATTTCGTAGATCTCAACAGATTCAGCTTCTATCGAGTTTTGTTCTAGTCTCGATAGATACTGTTTCTGTTAAGGTATTTGTCGAGCATTAATGAACAGCTTTTCTTCACTTATTTCTTGGTCCAATCTTTATAGCTTTAATACTTGGCTTGAATAATATGTTTCTTGAAATACTAAACCTATCCTAGATTTACCTAATTACAAGTAATGTGTATTTTGTTAAAGGGTTAGCCAATTACATAAAATATGTCCCTAAAAAATTTTATTCACATTTCCTTATACATTCAAATGGGTTTTGCACGACTTCTTAGGACTGAGGCTGCTTTAGAAACTTTAGGACTAGGTTTGATATTCCTCTAGATGTAGATATAGAATACTACCATGAAGGCAGCATAGAGAATGATAGGCATCCTCGGGTAGTATTTTTTCCCTTCATGGCTGTCTTAGAAAGTGAGTTAGATTTCCCGTGGACCCCTTACTACTTAGAACACTTAGAGGGTGTTTGGATTGGAAGTATCTCAAAACTCAAAACTTATAACTCAAAACACATAACTTAAAAACACAACTCATTTCTCAAAACTCTATCTCACTCAAAACCCAAAACTGAAAAAAATTGTTTGGCTCCAATATCTCAAAACCGTGCCCCACATCTCAGTCCTCAATTTTTTCACTTTTTGGTGGAGCCCATAGCCTGCACAGGTCAGAAGGTTGGTTTTCTCTTGCACATGTCCTCTTCTCTCTCCTTTCACCCAATACTGTTTTGTCTTCCTATCTCCACAGACACACGCACTCCGAACCTAAGAGAAAGGTCTGAGCTTTTTTCTATTCTTTTTCCTTCTCTATACTTTTGCCTCCATATCCTGAAGACCCATCACTTGCAAACAGCCAACTGGTGAGTTCCTTTTCTTTCTCTGTTTTACCTCTGTCCCGAAAGAACCCCTAAATCCCCAAATTTTGGTTGAAACCCATCTCCATCAAACCCCTTTCTCTGTGTCTTCTAGCCCAGTCGTACCCATTGTTGTGCCCAAACCCCATGAGTTTGTCCTTTCCCTTTCAACTCTAGGCCTTTGTTGTGTCTAATTTTCCCTTCTTACTCTGCCCCCAAAGAACCCAAAAATCAATCTGGGTTATCCATCTTAACAATGTAATAGGTATATTTATTCTCCCCACTCATCTATTTTCCCACCATTTATTGATTCCTTACTACTTACTCTGTGTTTTATTTTTGCTTGTGTACGGTTGAGTTTCCTTTGCTTAGCCTTTTGGGAGTATACGCTGAGGTGAGCAATTTGGGTAATCGGTTTTTTCTTAATTTTGAGTTTCTTTGTGGTTGTGATCTGTTTAGTTAGTACAAATTTTTGTTTATGATCAGAGATATTACACCTGAATCCTAGTCAAATACAACTGAAATTGTTATCTTGCTGTTAATTTGAATTGGTTGTGATCTGTTAAATACATCTGAATTGGTTGTGATCTGTTTTGTTTGAATTGAAATTGTTTATTATCATTCTCATATTCCAAATCTTGGCGTGCAGTATATATAGTAAATAATACAAAAGCAATCAGTGAAACTTGATTGCAGGACAACAGCAAACCGCAAAACTCATATTTCTATATTGGATGCAGGGAAATAATTAGTTTAAATGTCTTTGACCTTGCAAGAAAAAGAACCCATGATTCAGAACCAAGATATTTTTTATCTTCCTGTTATCTTGCTGGTTTCAAATACAACTGTTATTTCAAACAATGTCTTGTTGGTTTTAGCAAAAAATTGACATTGAAAGACCAATTATTTACACTATTTGTTTTATGTTAATAAATTCCTGTTATTAAGCCTATATTGATGCTGTCATTTACGTTGCAGGATGATGACCGTCATTGTAATTTTTTTAGATGGTTGGACGGCAACACTTGTAGGCGTGGTGTTGAAACAACACCTATCGTGATAGCAAGGTTCAGGAGGTTGGAGAATGAGGCAAACCTTGCTAATGAGAGAGAGGGGGAAGCTCATGTGTCGGAAGAAGAAGCACGAGAAACTAGAAAGAGTTGCGAAGCGAAAGGCAGAAAAGGCAAGGGTTGCACAAATGATTGCTGAAGAGAAGATGAACAAGTACAAACAAGCTCTAGTTGTGTCATGGGTGTTGTTCCTTGTATTCTACCTATTTAGTACTAGGATTGGGGTAGTTGGAAGGACTCAACTTTGTCTACCCTGACATTTGCACGTATGTAATAGGCAATATGTAATCGAGTTAGTTTGGACACATGACTGTAACATACTCCTATAAATTTTGTTAGTGCTTGACATTATCATGTCTTATAACAAGTCCTTCTGTTTTGCCAGTTTCCAAGTTTGTGAAAATGGAAAATTGTGTACAGATTCTTTGTTGTTTTAGATTCTTTCTAGTCCTCCTATAACTTTTTGTTGTTTCAGATTCTTTGATCTGTATTGAGCCTTCTTTGTGGTATCAAATTTGCTCTTTCATCAGGGGGAAAAAAAATCTATCCTTCATGGACATATACTAAGTATTGACAAAAACCAAATGAAGATGAGAGACAGGAAGCATTACTGAAATATATATATATATATATATGTATATATATATCAAATACATAAATAACTTGTGCATTATTGACAATGCTTTGACATAACCTGTGCATTGTAAACAATCTAATTTGTTTACATATCCAAGAAACAATATATATACACAAAAATAAACATTTGAATATTAACATAAAGATGATATAACATATTCCATTGTCAAATTATAGGAATAATATATAAGTTACAAAATACATTGTCAACAAGGCTTTGACAATGAAGATATATACTGACCCCCTAAATAACATCAACATAATGCACCATATCATCCAAAAGATGCATCATGTACATTGTAGTTAGTGAATAGGTGTCACCTAGCCTAAAACAGAATTGTACAAGTTCATAACTATAATATTACAACCCATATAGGGCACTATACAACCAGGTGGAGTAATGGCACCAACAACCCAACAAAATACTCCACAATACACAAAAAGCCATCATATATTTCTAGATTCAATGGCGACGACGCTCATAATTAGTCCACATGTGGTTGGTAATGTCATCTCTAAACTGATTCATAGCATGCTTCACCTGGTCAGACATCTCCCTAACATGTCTTCAAGTGGTTGTACTAGTAGATGCACCTGCAGATCCATTACCACTGTTTCGGGTAGCACCTCCACTCACATCAGCATTCTCCCAACTGTGAAACAACTCATCAGACTGGCTGTTCATGCGTATGAAATTGTGCACAACACAACATAACACGCACAAATGACATAACGCTGGCGCAAAGGCTTGAAGTTCAGCATCGAGTTCAATATAGGAAAACGGGCCTTTAAAACACCAAAGCATCTCTTAATAACCATGCGTAGAGAAGAGTATCTATAGTTATATAGCTCCTTCTTGGTTGTTGATTGCTTATTGCTTGATCTGAACTCTTGAACATGGTAGCGGGTGGATTTGTGTGGTGGAAGGAAAGACGTACCAATGGGGTACCCCGAATCAACCAGGTAGTATGAGCCTGCATCATAAACAAAATATTTTAAAGTTTCCATATGTCAGCCAAAAATTTATGTCAATTTAAAATTTATATTTCCTATTTAAATACTTTGTTTATGTTAATTTCACATTTTCTGCTTGTTACATAATCACTTTCAAATCTGCTACCATGCAACGTTATTTTTCTTTAATCAAATAAACTATAGTTTAGTCAAGTAATTGGCAAACATGTTATATTTAATTTAAAGACCACGTTAGGGAGTAATGCATAGAAACTAATCAAAGTTATTTTTCTCAGTTGGATAACTTTTAAAATTGTTGCATTTGCTGAATGAGCACTCCATAATTGGGCAGTGGAAATTAAAAAAAAATGTACCTTCTAGTGGCCATGGAAAGCCATGCTTTAGGTCCTTAATGGCTTCCTCCAATACCCGTGAGTCATTCGCGCTACCTTCCCAACCCGAATGGACATACATAAAACGCATGTCATGATCACATGCACACATCACATTAGTGGTGACAGTGTTTTTTCTACTCCTATATTGCCGAGTTTTGCTAGTTGGAGGTCGAGCACTCACATGAGTCCCGTCAATTGCACCAATGCATCTCTACAAATAGTAAAAATTAAATTATAAACAATCTGACATTCATCCAATGCACTAAATATTACATTTATACTATATGTTTTCCAACAAATGACCAAACCCATGGTTCCAACAACTTGCACAATCATTTTCCCATATGTCAAAAAATTATTTTTATGAATAAAAGCAATAAGGGAAAGTCTAAACCCATGGTTCCAACAACTTACAACCTTGGAAAAAAATTATTTTTATCAATAAAAGCAATCAGGGAAATTATACCTCGAACCATGGGTGATATTTGTTGACTTGGAGATGTCGTGGGAGGCCAGTTACATTCGGATCAGGCTTAATCAAGTGTTAACCATAGGAGTGGATAGCCTGCAAAACCCTTCGAAATTTGCGGGCCACTGTCTTAGTCGAATGTTGAAATCTGTTCGCAATACACCGCATTCGGGTGTTATGCCCAATGATGTACAAGAACATTGCGACAGATTCTTGCACATCAACACAACCCTTTCCTTCCTTCAGATATCCATGCCATTTCAACTCATCAACGAAATGATAGAATAACCACAAAGACATGCGGAACATCTCAAAGCATTGTTTCAGATTTTCATCTCTGACCTCTTCCATATAACCACTACTAGTCAAAATGCTTGTATGCATCAGACATTTGTTGTAGTGACGTTGTACATAGGATGTCATCTCCCCCACCAAACCATTTATGTAATCAAAGTCCTCCTCACTATCACAATCAGACCAGTCACAATCAGAATCAATATCGCTATCAGACCAGTCATAATCTGTATCGTACCCATTGTTGTGGAGGATGTCATGGTCAGGGTTGAGACAACCGTGCTCGGTATCATTGCAGCACCCATGCATGTCAGCATCTTGGTTAAAGAATGGGTCATCAAAGTCATAACTCCCATTGTACATCTCCTCATCTGGGTGATAGTAGTCGTCATCAAAGTCGTTGTCCCCACACTGCATCTCATAATCATTGCTGAAGTAGGCATTGTCAAAGTCATAAGTTCAAAAGTCGTCATTGGGACCAGACATGAGGACCTATATGTTGAAGTGAAAGAAGATTAGCACATATTTAAATGTAAAAATAAGCATAAACAAACAGTTATGAAATAGACAGGGTAGATATGGTACTTATGGTATAACAAATTTTAGAAAATGGCAAAAGAGCATAGAACAACAATTATGAATGCTGAAATATTGAAACATAACATCACACAATAAAAATAACATTTAATAAACATGACAAATAACAGACAAGGTCTACTATAAACACCATCAAATACACATAAACATATTAAGTTTTTAGCCATCTATGATAGCTAGCACTAACAAAACAAAAGATGGTTCAACCAACCACATGTCTAAATCCTATTTTAATAAGTACATTCAAGTCCATGAAACTTGCACAACAAAACCCAAATAACATAAAAGAAATAAACATAAAGTAGATCAGTTTTGCTTGTTGCCCTTCTGCTTCGCAACTAGGTCCATCCATCTCTTCCTTCTATGCTCTGGCATTCCCATGAACACCACCCTATTTTCTTTGACGTGAAGAGCCATGGAAATGGCAAAATAGGCATCGTTATCAAGGTCCTCATGCTGATTCAGAACTTGAATAGCCTTTCCTAGTGAGCATGGATCACCTCTAGCAACTGATTGGCCACAATGGTCTAAGCTACCAACTACCCTCCCCCTTCTTTGGGAATACCTCTCTCTAGTCAATGCATTATACTCTTGTAAAGCAGTAGTCATCTCACTCGCCTTATCCGCTTTCTTGGCAACCTTCTTCCTTTTGGCACTGGAATCTTGAACAGGACGCTTATCAGGACGTTGGGTTTGGTCATTAAAAGGGCTCTCATCCCTTGGTATTTCGTCTAGGTTTGGACTGTAGCAGTCATCATAAACCACTTGGGTACAATGTCCATCGTTGGCAAGTGCCTCCTCTAGGGCACGCTTTTGATCACTATTTGGGGTTGGGGTGTTAGAAGAGATTTGAAGGGCCCTAGTTGCAGTGGTAGGGGCAAATAGTTGCCTTAGTTTGTCATAGTGGGGGTAGCCCTTCTTCCGTAACAATGGTGTTTCGGATCTCTCTAAAAAGAACAAAACAAATTGACATTAAACAATATGACATACAAAAGACAACTGGGAAGTTAATAGAGATATGTAAACAGTAGATGGAATAAAGAACATACCAAAACCACATTTGCCCACACTTCTTCAGAACCGGTAACAGTTTGTGTTAACTCATCCCACCCTAACCCCATATGATTCAACAATTGCTCCCACTTTCGTTGTTTTTGCTTTAGCCTATTATGCTTTTGAATCACCTTCTTAGTCAGGAAATTCTTCCCAGTTTGGGTATTAAGCTACTTGGTAATAGATTCCCAAACAGGGGTCTTAAACACACCATTTTCCATATTCCCTTTGAGTTGTTTATCCAACATAATCTCAATGAAAATTTGTTCAATGTGGGGAGGCCACAATTTGTCATCCACCTCTTGTGATTCATGAGCCATCTAATACAAATATCCTAGCACAACAATGTGTTAATTTATAGATCATAGGTTTTAAAAATATGTCAATATGGGTCCTTTTGGCCTTTTCAAAGATCAAACAAAATTTGTCTTCCAGAATTATGTACAAAAAGTGAGATCCATAACAAATCCAGAGGATGCAACCTTAAGTAGATAGAACCTCAAGCTTTATAGAATTATTACAAAACAAAGTTACAAAATAAAAGTGATGACTCAATCTGATCCAAGAGAAAGAATAAACCCAGTTGTACACTTTGTTATTAGAAAGAAAGCAACCACTCTTGTCAAGAAGAAATGACCATAGATATTGAATTTATAATAAATTACACACAGAGTCCCTTCAAGTGATTATAAAGGAGTGCTTCAAAATATGAAATTTCTGATAAACCATCAATATAAAGAAAAGAAGGGAGATAGAAGTAACGAAATATTTATTGAAGACTCAGCACACACAATGGCAAACAAAGTCACAAAAATATTGGATTTTTAGCATAAACCAGTGCTGACCCATACAATAACCTATAACATATACCCAAATCAAAGTTTCTGAGTCCACATTTCATCACAAACAAAGTTGAATATTTTAGAAAACCCATCAGACACAAATTTCATTATTTTACAAAACCTATCAATGTTTAGAGAAATTGAAAAAAACAATGAAACACAAACAAAATCAAAACAGAGCACTTGAACAAAAACTTTGAAATACAAACATTGAAATTTAGAGGAACACAAAACAGAGCAAGGTGGGTTTATGGAGGGAGAGAGAGAAAACGCGGTCACTTGGGTAGAGGTTGGATTCTTAAACCCGAGTTGACGCCAGTATCGGATGTGTCGGGGTGTGCTTGTTTCTGGCTGAGACTCCTTCTTCTTCCTCTCGCTTTGTGCTGGGTTAAGAGTAGCTTATGAAAAAATGGAAGAAGTGAGAGGTCTGAGCAATAAAAGAAAGGAAAAAGTTTGAAATAATGGTATGTTGGTAGAGGTGGGTGAGAGGTATTAATGGAGAAGCAATAAATGGAGAAGGTGTAAAATTGTAAATGGAGTAAATGGAGAGTTAGCGGAGTAAAGAGAAGAGGGGAAAACAGAGGCCGAAATGAAGCTGGAGCATTTGGCATAGCAAAAGCCTTCCAACGGCTTTGAGGATGATGTGACCATACATTGAAGAGGGTCCCACACGTCTGCAATTATTTACGAAAAATGCCACGAAACTCATATTTCAAAAATTGAAAACAGCTTCGGAGGAGTTCTCATTTCTCATTTTCAAAGCTCAAAATTTTGAGATATGAGAACTGGAAACAAATGCTGGAAACTAAACCAAACAATATTTCAACTAGTGGGTCCCACGGATTTTGAGTTTTGAGTTATGTAACTCAAAATAGGCCAATCCAAACACCCTCTTAGTTTCTACAGCTTTTCCCCCCACCAACTTCCACCAAATTTGTATAAAGTGGTGAGTTGCATGAATTGGCTTAACAACCTGTACAACCTAAGACTTAACCACCACGACATCAACTTCATGTATAGCATTTGTAGTGGTACAAGGTTGGGTTACTACCTTAAAGTTCGAGACACCATAGTTTGGCTAATATTGTGCCTCCCCGACTCCAATAGGAACTTGGCTGGAGAGTAAGTTAAAGTGAGCGATAACTGGCTTGCTGGAGAGCACCCTTATCCGACCTAACCTCGAGAAATTGGTTGGTATTCTTTTTCTTTTTTCCTCCCCTTAACCGTAGGACAGTAATACTCGGCATAGTTCTCTTAATCTTGCCTGAGGATTTCCCTCTTTAATTTCGTCAAGCTACCTTTTAATCCCGTGATACATTAGGTTCTTTTCTAATGAAATCTTTTTTTGGTAGTGCAATCACTAAACGCTTCAAGCTTGATCTCAATGCTACACATCCTTGGGATTTGAACTTCGTGTTGCGCTTGAAGATCTTCGTACATTACGACGGCCAGCTGAGAGCATCCCAGCTCATCCTCAACTGCATTCCATCATATACCAGCTATTAAGATCCAGGGCAAGCTCTCACTGTTGGCAGCCTTTTACTCTTTTACATCGACATTCGTTTTCGAGGCTTTTTCTTGAGAGGTCTAACACTTGGTGAAGCATGGAGGCTTGGTCCTCGTCAAATAAGAGAGGGTCTTTGCTTAATGTGAGGGACTGTTCTATTGATAGAGTGTTCTACGGTAGAGCATAACACATTCTTGTTGAGGAGACAACTGTAGCCGAACCTTTAGTTGAAGAATTAGATTTCGAAGAATCAACTTCCAACATGGTGGTGCAGCGAAAGATGATTGCTAATCGTTTCCTCCCCGACTCTTATAGGAACTTGGCTGGAGAGTACGTTAAAGTGAGCGGTAACTGGCTTGCTGGAGAGCACCCTTATCCGACCTAACCTCGAGAAATTGGTCGGTATTCTTTTTCTTTTTCCCCCCCCTTAATCGTAGGACAGTAATACTCGGCATAGTTCTCTTAATCTTGCCTGAGGATTTCCCTCTTTAATTTCGTCAAGCTACCTTATAATCCCGTGATACATTAGGTTCTTTTCTAATGAAATCTTTTTTTGGTAGTGCAGTCACTAAACGCTTCAAGCCTGATCTCCATGTTATGCATCCTTGGGATTTGAAATTCGTGCTGCGCTTGAAGATCTTCGTACATTATGACGACCAGCTGAAAGCATCCTAGCTCATCCTCAGCTGCGTTCCATCATATACCAGCTATTAAGATCCAAGGCAAGCTCTCACTGTTGGCAGCCTTTTACTCTTTTACATCGACATTCGTTTTCGAGGCTTTTTCTTGAGAGGTCTGACACTTGGTGAAGCATGGAGGCTTGGTCCTCATCAAATAAGAGAGGGGTCTTTGCTTAATGTGAGGGACAGTTCTATTGATAGAGTGTTCTATGGCAGAGCAGAACACATTCTTGTTGAGGAGATAGTTGCAGCCGAACCTTTAGCTGAAGAATTCGATTTTAAAGAATCAACTTCCAACATGGTGGTGCAGCGAAAGATGATTGCTAATCGTTTCCTTCATGGGGGATGATCAACTCTCCAGCAGCAATTACCTTACCCCTCCCCCCCCCCCCCCTTGCTCCTCTTGGCCGCAAAAGGCTGTGGGACTCCTTTGAACTGACCGAGCCCCTCATTGATTCGTCCTTAGGCCCTTCCCTAGTTCTAATTGCTGTACCTTTAGTTATTCGGGACCGTCTAGTTGGACTGACGCTTACCGTACAGGTCGGCTTTAATATTGCTTCCTCCTTTGCACCTCTTTCTCGAGGTTGGTAGAGTGTTTTCATGCTGGGAGACAACCCCCTTCCTATTAACTCTTGTATCCGAAACTAGGCCAGTGGGCAGGGGGGTCGGATCTTAGATAGTCTCATGCAAGCACCTTTACTGCCCGATAACATGCAATACTTTGTAGAAGGCAGTGATGATGCCATCTCTCTCAGGCTCAAATGGCACACCATTGCGGCAAATTCCAACTCCTTTTATTTTTGTCTATTTGTGCATTCCTTTCACTTTTGCTTCTAACCTAGTCTCCCTTTTCTTATTTCAACTGTACTACCAGGTTGCCCAAATGACTCATATCCTCGAAAGTTGGCTTAAGGGTGTCGTGGAGGAAGCTGACAAGGAGAGAACCCTTAAAGAGGTATCTAAGTCCACTTTTTGGGAAAAAGATGCTGACCTAGCAGCTTCCGAGCGAAGTTTTGTGGAGATCGAGAGAGCCCGTGCAGCTATCAAGAAAAGGGTGGCAGACTTGGTGGGGAAATTGGGTGATGTAGAAGAGAAGCTCGCTTAAGCCGAGGGTGCCATCTCGGCCATGGATAAGGAGATAGCCGCCTTGATGATCGTTGTGGTGTAGAGCTAGAAAATATGGGCTTTGCCGATGCCGAGAACTCCAACGAACCTATTATGCTTGATTCTCTGCGCTATGGGTTTGGGGAGGGGTTGACGACTGCTGTGAACGCCTTGGGTCTTCTTGAGGATTCTCCTTTCAAGGATGCTGATTAAATACCTCTACCTGAGCATCTACGTCCTCCTCTCGAGCATACCCTAGCCCTGAATGAAAAGGAAGATAGCCTTAGTATGAGAGAGCTGGTTGAAGAGATTGACTCTCATATCGAGGTGATTGATCTTGACATTCCACCCCACCTTGGTATCGCAGAGGGTCAAGAGCCACCTACCCCCTTGCTGAACCCCGACCCCCTTGTAAACACCGCATTTTATACCCCTTATGACTCGGGCCCCCGTTCCCCAATAATGCTTAAACTCTAAGGCTTAAGGCCAATTTAGAGCCCAATCAAATATCACTTGACTTGAGGACTGTTAAAATGGAAAATATCACTTTTTAAATGCATAAAAATATATTTTTGGAAATAAATGACCAAAGCGGCCCTCGGCCCATGTATGTGGGCAATGGCCTGTGTACATGGGCCAAAGCCTACGTACATGGGCCAAAGCCTGCGTACGTAGCTAGGGTTTCAGAAGCATGGAAAATGCAAGTTTTCTACAATAATGGCTAAGGTTTGGAATGAATCTCACATCATCTGAGAGCCATTCCAATCCCTGTTTTTTCCACTATAAAAAGCCTTACATGGTACATTTTCAAAATACATAGAAATCCCACGGGAAAAACCTAAGATTCACTAGAAAATAGTGAATCAAAAGGGAGTTTTACACAAAACACCCTCAAGTAATTTTCATTTGATTGAGACATTTTTTTGGCCCTAATCCTTTGAGTTTAAAGTTTCTAATCACTGTTTTATTGAATTGTGATAGATTTGGTTGAGGTGAACGGTAAAAAATCAAGCCTAGGAGCTTTTGCTTTAAGGTATTCATTCTTGCTTCCTTCTTCCTTTTCTGTCTTTCTTTTTAGTTTTAATCCCATTTCTTTGTGTATTTTAGGTTTTTATATGTTTGCTTAGGTTAGTTTTATAGTTCTGTCTGTGTTCCAAGCATGCTAGATAGCTAGAATTAGGGTTTTCATTTTTATTTTTATTTTGTTCTGTTTTTTGTTTCGGGTTTCTAGGTTAGAGTTCTGGAGCAAGTCCTATGCACGCATGTCATGAGCATGTGTACGTAGGTTAAATCTTACGCACGCAAGCTTTTGGCTGCGTATGCATGCACTTGCCCAGAAACCATAATCCAGATTCCTTATGTTAGGTTCTAAAGTGTAGGACTTTATGTATTTAGAACTCTAATTTGTATTGTTGGCAAACCATGATCAAAACAATGTGTTTAGAAGTGTTTAAAGCTAGCTCAAAGTTGTATGTCAATGTAAAGTTGGAATCGAGTGTAAAGCAGAAAGCAGTGTGGCTTTCGGCTTGGCTCGATCGATCGAAACTTAGGCTCAACCGATTGAATGTCGGGCAGATTGCTTTTCTGTAGAATTTTCCAACTCAGCCCTAGTTGTTTTAAAACGTTTTTAGGGTTTCTTATGTGTCCTAAGTATAAAAGGCAAACCCTAACCACGTTTTAGTGTAGCTCATATTGCGATTTGTGTAAATCTCTTGTGAGATCTAGAGGAGCTTTCCTTTACACAAACTTAGGGTTTTCAAGGAGGAGATATTCTCTACACCTTGATAATCAAAACAGTTGCTGCCATTAAAGTTTAAAGAATACACAAGCGGGGGTGCTTGTAGCTGGTGGGAATCCAAAGAAAGAAGGAGTCCATGGATTCGGAGCTTGCACGTGGTCGTGTCAGTAAGTTCTACTGGTTGGTAGCATTAGGAAGTCGAGTGGGGGTGCTTGTAAGTCCTTTTGTATGAACTTCGATTCTTTCTGATAGTGGATTCAGGTTTACCTTGAGGATAGCTAGGTCAAATTCTCCCCAGGTTTTTACTGGTTTGGTTTCCTAGGTGATCATATCGTGTGTTATTTATTTTCTGCTGCTTTGCATGATTTGATCTTTATTATTGTGATAACCTAGACTTGTTTAATTGGACTAAGTAACAACTTGGCTAATTACCTAGGTTTAATCAATTGTTTAAGGGGTCTAAAAACTGTCACCCTATATTGTTTGTTTGATTTATTTCACATGCTTTGTCCCTTTTTAAGGCATTTTCATATGTTCATAAGTACCTGTACCTCTGCCTTATATGCTTATTTGCATTTAAACATGTTTAGACTAGGGTTTTATATTTGATGCCATGAACATGCATTCACATGTCCATTCATGATGCCATAGATGCTGAGATATTGCAAGGTAAGTAAGGTAAGTCATGCATTCACATGAACATGCATGTTGCTTGTTTAATCCTCCTTTGATGTATGTGTATGAAGTTAATGCCTTGTTCATAAAATGATTTGCTTGCTTTTGATGATATGCATGCTACCCTGTTTGGGGTTGCTACCTTGTTTAGATGTATGATAGGGTTTTCACATGTTAGATGAATGCTAGGGTTTCTTATGTATGTTTGGCTCTCTTTTGTTTTGTAGATAGAAGTATGCTTGTTTAGGGATAAAGATACCATGTTGTATGCTAGATGCATTATTAGTGTGTGTGTGAGTTTAGAATACAAATGTTGAATTAATTTTTAATAGGGTTAAGACATAAGACACAATGATAGGAGGCCAATCTTAGGGTTGGGCGATCTTTGGTGCCTAACACTTTCCCAAGAGCATACCTCAACTCCGAACCCATACTTTGGTAGTAAGATCAATGGTCATTCCTTGAGAGGATGCTATATATATGGTTCCTAGACCATTGCAAAAACTAGGTGGCAACTCTCCGCCTTTTGTCCACACCCCTGACGACCGCAAATGTTGCTCCTACTCCTCCCAAACATACCCAGGATCCAGAAATTTAGACACTATGTATTTTTTGTTTTTGCTATCTTTTTCACATTTTGTAAGAACTTTTGGTGCTCTTGTATTTATTTTAAAGTTCGGGTTAACTTTTCTAAGTTTTTGGTGGACTAAACAATTTTTCATTTAAAATAAAAACTCCTATGTTTATTTTAATCATACTTTATTGTTTTGCTCTTCCTTTTCTTTATATATTGACTTTATAACAGTCCTATCTTTGCTCGGATGTGTTATGTAAATATTGATCACCCTTTTATCGTAACCTAAGTCCTACGTGGTTTGTTATAAATACTTTCTTTTGAGGTGCACATGAACTTGGAACAATGCATGCTGAGGAAGGGTCCCACGCTTCATGTTAATTTACTATTCCCACCTCATCGGTGGTCAACATTTCTTTCAACGAATCCATTCATAAAGCCATTTGCTAAGGTTTCCACCTAGTTGGTGACCAGGGTCAGGCTATGGCTAGGCTTCTGTTCTTAGAAGCATTTGATAAGGTTTCCACCTAATTGGTGAATGGGATCAAGCCAAGGCTAAGTTCGTGTCCTTAGAAGCATTTGCTAAGGTTTCTACCTAGTTAGTGACTGAAGTCAGGCCAAGGCTAGGCTTCTGTCCTATAAAGCATTTGGTAAGGTTTCCACCTAGTTGGTGATTGGGGTTAGGCCGAGGCTAGGCTTCTGCCCTTAGAAACATTTGGTAAGGTTTTCACCTAGTCGGTGACCGAGGTCAGGCTAAGGCTAGACTTCTGTCCTTAGAAGCATTTTGAATAGAGGCAGATCATATTATACGGATGTGCAGTATTATAGATATAGAAACAGCAGCTATGTAACTTACAACACTTCTCTAAGTCTATTATGCCTAATGGTAGTATCTTTTTAAGTTCTACACATTCCATGGTCGAGGGAGTGGTCTTTCCTCCAAATCTTCCAAGTAGTAAGCTCTAGCCCTAGCTATTGTAGTAACTCTATACGGTCCTTCCCAGTTTGGCGCCAACTTCCCTACGTTGAGGTCCTTAGCATTTCCCATCGCCCTACGCAGCACTAAGTCTCCGGCTCTAAACTCCCTTATTCTCACATTCTTATCATACCTTTGAGCCATCTTCTATTGGTAATCTGCTAGCTGGATAGTAGCCAACCCTTGGTGTTCTTCTAGTAGATCCAACTGTTCTGTCATTAACTCATCATTACTGTCTGAGGAAAAATCTGAAACCCTCATGTTGGGCATGCTTATCTCCACAGGGATGATTGCTTTAGTTCCATAAGTCATGGAATAAAGGGTTTCGCCGATAGATCTGCGCAAGTAGTTTGGAAAGACCATAAAACGTAACGTAACTCCTTCATCTATCTACCCTTTGCTCCTTCTAACCTCTTCTTTAATTTGCTTACAATTGCCTTGTTCGTTGCCTCAACTTGACCATTAGTTTGAGAATATGCTGGGGTTTAGTACCTATTCTAAATTCCGAGGTCACTGTAGTACTTACAAAAAGCTTTGCTGTCAAACTGTAACCCATTTTCTAACACCAATTTCTTTACATCAACATACTAGATATTTGCTAAATCTTCGGCTTTAGCCGACTTGGTAAAATAATTGACGGCCATAAGCACAAATCTTCTATTTCTGGTTGCTCGGGGGAATGGCCTGATGATGTTTAACCCCCATCGAGTAAAGGGCCACAAGCTGCTTGTTGGATTTAAGTTTCCATCTGGCTGATGTATAATTGGGGCATATTTTTGGTATTGCTCACATCTTTATACGTATTTGAGGGCACCCCTCTGTATCTTCAGCCACCAGAATCCTTGGGTCAGTGCTTGGTGTGCTAGAGAATGACCACCTACATGGCTTCCACATACTCCCTCATGCAACTCGGTCAGAAGATTGTTAACCTTCGATGGGTGGAGGCATAACAGATAGGGTCCACCAAATGACCTTCTATATAATCTCCAGTCTCAGGACAACCAAAACCGTGCAGCAATTCTTCGTACCTTCTCCTCTTTGGCTTCGTTCGGCAAAGCATCCTTGGCCAGAAATGCTATGACCGGATCCATCTAGCTTTGTCTGAGCGTCATCATTACTGAGATTCCCACGTGTTGGTCAATGCTAGGCTTACTTAACACTTCTATTGTAATCAACCGAGGAATGTAGTTATCCATGGATTAAGCCAATGTTGCCAATGAGTCAGGATGCTTGTTTTGCCCTCGAGAAATCTAGATCACCTTCACCTTTTGAAACTTACCCATCAATTGACCTACAATTTCAAATATTCAACCATCTGAGAATCCTTAGCCTCAAAGCTTCCATCGACTTGACTCACCACCAACCGAGAATCTAAATAGATCTCTACATCTTTTGCCTCTAGCTTTTCTGCGGCTTAAGTCCCACAATCAGTGCTTCGTACTCAGTTTCATTATTCGATGCTCGAAAACCTAATCTTAAAGAGTGTTCCAACTTCACCCCTTCTGGTGACATAATCACAATGCTAGTCCCCACACCCTAAACATTAGATGCCCCATCAACGAACAACTTACACGGCTGAAGAGAAACATTATAAATCCCACTAGGGCTCTTTTCTACTAGGATGAATTTTGCGACCAAATTTGCAAGCACCTGCCCATTGATCGAGTTCCTTGGTCTATACCTGATATCAAATGATCCGAGCCTTGTTCTCCACTTCGCTATCCTCCATGTAAAATCAAATCTTTTTAGCAAAGACTACAGTGGGTACTCTGTTATCATGTACACAATATGCGCTTGGAAATAGTGAGGCAGTTTTTTGGTGGCATGGACCAATGCTAGTGCCAACTTCTTTAATGCCAAATATCGGGTTTCTGCATTGACTAGCGTTTTGCTGATATAATAGATCGGTTTTTGCACCCCCTCCTGATTCTTCAACAAGACCACACTCACGGCATGTTCGAAAACTGTGAGATACATAAATAAGTCCTTCCCCAGATCTAGGCAAGATAAGATCGGTGGACTAACGAGATATTTCTTTAAGTCTCGAAATGATTCATCACACTTTTCCTTCCACTAAAACCCTTTCCACTTCTTTAATAATTAATAAAAAGGTTGGCACCTGTCCCCAGACTTTGATACAAAGTGATTTAAGGCAGCTATCATTCCTGTTAGCTTCTTTACATCCTTCGGGTTGTTTGGGCACCTGAGATGCTCGATAGCATTTATTTGGTTGGGATGCACCTCTATTCCTTGATGCATAATCATGTACCCTAGGAACTTTCTAGCCCCCACTTCGAAGGCACACTTATCAATGTTGAGGTGTAGTTTATGCCACTTGAGTATCTCAATCGTCTCCTTCAAATCTTCCACATACCTTGGATTTTCCCGACTCTGCACAACCATGTCATCTATATACACCTCCACCATGCTCCCGATCTCATTTCTGAACATCCTAGTTATTATACTTTGATAAGTGGCCCTCACATTCTTAAGTCCAAATGACATCACTCTGTAGTGATAATTGCCCTCAAGGGTTATGAAGGACGTCTTCTTTTGATCCTCGACTTCCAGCTCAATTTGATGGTAACCTTGGAAAGTATCCAAAAAGCTCATCCTCACATATTAGCACATCGCATTGACTAACTGATCGATCTTCAGGACAAGGAAGGGGTCCTTAGGACATACTTGGTTAAGATTAGTGAAATCTACACAAAACTGCCGCTTCCTGTTCTTTTTTTTAACCACCACAGTGTTCGATAACCATTCTGGAAAAAATATCTCCCAAATAGCCCTAGCTTGCTTCAATCTTGCTACCTCCTCCTTCATAGCCTCAACATGTTTCTTGGTTGACCTCCTCGGCTTCTGTTTCTTTGGGGGAAACAGCAGATCCATGTTTAACTTGTGAGTAATGAATTTTGGATCTACCTTGGGAACCTTGTATGGGCTCCAAGCAAACACTTCCAAGTTTTGAACTAGGGTCAGCAACACAGCCACTTGAGCTTCCAAGGTCAAGATCTTCTAGCATCATGCTCTTGCCTACGTGGAAGCTCCTCTTGTCATAAGGAAGTATCCTGACCTTAATGAGATCCTCGGCACTATTAGCCACCTTGCCCTCCATGGGCTCCTGTAATTGCTATGGTAGGTCTTACTTGGCTGGCTCCTTCTACTTGATCTCACAGTTGATGGCTGTTACAAAACACTATTTTGCAACCTGTTGGTCTCCCCTCACTATGGCAATTCCTCCTTCGGTATGAAATTTCACTTTCACATGCAGGGTAGACGGTATGGCTCCTATAGCATGGATCTGTGGTCGCTCGAGAATTGCAATGTATGAGGAGAATGCATTCACTAAAATGAATTTTACCACCACCTCTTTTCCTGTAGTATTAACAGGCAATGTGATCTGACCCTCAGGGATCACCACCTTTCTGTCAAACCCTACTAAAGGGGTA
This sequence comes from Quercus lobata, assembly GCF_001633185.2. Lineage (NCBI taxonomy): Eukaryota > Viridiplantae > Streptophyta > Magnoliopsida > Fagales > Fagaceae > Quercus > Quercus lobata. Next base: position 33,696,893 of record NC_044906.1, on the reverse strand, counting down.
TCGTATTTAGACAAGTCCTCGGGCTTTAACCCTAACACCTTATAAAGGTCGGGGTACATCACTTCAGCCTCGCTCGCTTGATATATTAACACCCTTTTAACTATGAAACCCCTAATTCTAGAGGTGAGCACGAGGGCTTCATCATGCAGTTGGGTTGTTCCTTCCAAATCTTCATCTCCAAATTCAATTAGTTCCCTGCTCAATTTCGGCCTCTTCCCTAACTGATCATTGTCTTTGGAAGCTTCTGCCTAGACCTCACTTAGGATCCCTTTCCGTTGGCTTAACTTTGTGCCAATTGAAGCCGCATGTATAACCTCTATAACCCCTAGTGGTGGTGGAAGTGTATTCCCCCGGCTTCTCAATGTCTCCACTACTGTACTTCCTTCTGGTGCAATTACGAATTTTTTCAAATGCCCCGACTTCACTAGCTGTTCCAAATGATCCTTTAATACCCTGCACTGCGGTTGTGTGTCCTTTTTCCTGATGGTAAGTAATTTTGGTTTTTTCATGCCAGGTCACCCCCCATCTTGCTCGACCATCGAAAATATGGTTCATTTTTTATCTGCTCTAGAATCTTATGAGTTGGTTCTTTGAATGCTACGATAATCTCCCCAATTTGGGTATTTGGTTCTTGAATCCTTATTTCTTTCCTTGGCTGTAGCTAAAAGCCCTTTGGCCGTGAGTCTTTTGCGTACTGTGAAGTAGTGGGAGCTTTACCCTTACTTTGTTGTCAGTCATCCTCCAATCTCTTGTGCTCTTCAATTCAGCTCATAAGTTGATGCATATTCATGGGGGGGCGCATGGTTAACAAATCTCTCAGCTCAGAATCTTGAGGAAGTGCTAACCTAAAAGTACGGGCGGCCACCCTTTCATTATCTCCATCGATTTCATTGTACAACTCCTAATATTGGTTGGCATAATTTGAAAAAGTTTCTCCTACCCCCATCTTCATGGACAACAATGCATTAATGGGTTGGGTACTTGACTATAAGTTATGAAACGAGCCTCAAACTCTTGAATCAGCGTCTTGAAGCTGTGTATTAACACTTTTTTCAATCCATTAAACCACCTCAAAGCTGTAGGCTCAAGGATGGAAGGAAATACCTTGCATATGAGTATATCATTCTGCTTGTGAAGTGACATCTTTTCGATAAAATGGCTGACATGTTCAACAAGGTCTGCCTTACCATTATATGAGATGAACGGTGGACAAGTGAAATGCCTCGGCATTGGAGCACATTCAATTTCGTTAGAAAATGGTGATTGGGTGGCTCTTCACAATTCCCAACTCATCACATCTAACGCGGTGCTCTGACACCCATGTCGGTGGGGGTGAATAAAGCATCGCTTGATGAACTTGCTCTATCTTTCTCTTGACTGGCGTGAACTACTTTGGTGAGAGAACTCCCTCCTGCTTTCTCCTGTATTGCCAGAATTGTCAGGAGATACATCACGGTTCCTTTTTCGACGCCTTCCTTGTACCTCTAACTCCAACTCTCTGACCTGCCTGCGTAGGCACTCCATTTCTCAATCCCTTTTGTCGTGGATCTCTTGCTCAGGGATGTAGGACGCTAATTGATACCCTTACGAAGAACATTCCCTCGAATCCAGGTGCATCTTTCGCTCTTCGTGCATGTGATCCTGGTCCTTTTTTCTCTCTTTCACGCCTTCTTAAGCCCCAAGATGAGCCCCTAGGCTGATTACCCACGGTACTTATTGAATGCCAGTTTCCCATGTTCAAAGGTAGTAGACTTTGCCTAGACCTTCAGTTGAGTAGGAGATTCCCACAGATGGCGCCAATTATGGCATGTACAGCTCAGTTAATGGGCTGACAACTAAGCTAATTGTTGTGTTTGTATGGATATCCTGCAATGAGAAACACCTAGAGGCGAAACTCTTAGACCTTCCAGATGGTTCCCTAATACTTTCCTGTACAAGTTCTCTCTCCCTCTCTTTTCTTCCTTGGTGTTCTCTCTTATTTTTTGATATCTCCCTCTCAATTTGTCCAACCCCGTTTTCTTCTTCTTCTCTGCTATTTATAGGCTTCCTTATTGGGTTGGCTATGATTACGTTAAATGGTTTTTTCGTGCAGGTGGGGCCTCTTGAGATTATTCCTAGCAAAAAGGGGGTCCTACTTTGGGAATGAATGTGTCAGGCGATAGACGCCGGGTGTTGTTCGGCTGGCGACCTCCCCCAGGGCACTATTAAGATACCTTGGAATAGGCTCCGAGCAACACTGAGTCTTGAGCGGTTACTTTGGCCGAGCAGTGTGGATTGGGCCCTTTGATCAACCTTTGTTCGATTCGCAGCCCAATAGGCCATCAAACAATGGGTTGGTGGACTGGTCACTGTACACACACATACACATATAGGTTTTTGGTGTAAGTAGGATTCAAATCCAAATCTTTTATATGACCCCAAAAATTTTTACCAGTTGAGATAACTAAAATCTTAAAACTTGTGGTAGCATTTCTGCATCATTTTTTATAAAAATGTTTACCAAATCGATTCGAATTAAACCTTAAAAGGCTACCTAACAAAAGTTAAAGGTTTTGACTTTCAAAATGAATTTTTGTCTTTGAAATCATATATTATATAATTAAAGTTGGGATTAAAAGCCATGGTTGTGTCAAATGGCTACTCTCACTAATTAGTAAATTAATTATACATTTGTCTTGTTATATTTCCTTAATTAAGGGATAATATTTAACAATTTTTTTAATTTAGGTAAAACTTTATCATTTAAATTTTAACAAATTTAAATCCTATTCAAATTAAGGAAAGATCTCTCATGCACTAGGCGCATGAGATTTGCCTCTCATAGGTAGGTGGGCCTCACACATATGGGGCCCAACTGATTGTGAGAGGTTGGTCTCATGCGCCTGGTGCATGAGATACTAGTGTGGGGCTTACTTGCTTGTGAGAGGTTGGTCTCATGTGCCTGGTGCATGAGATACCGGTGTGGGGCTCACTTGCTTGTGAGAGGTTGGTGTCATGCGCTTGGCGCATGAGATACTAGTTTGGGGCCCACTTGCCTGTGAGAGGCAGGTTTCATGCACCTAGTGCATGAGATACTAGCTCTCAAACTGATAGTCTCTATTATAAAAAAATTTCTAAACTTAAATCCCACATAAAAACCCATGCTTTTGTTCTTAAAAAAAACCCCCATGTTTTGACTAAGGGATATGATTTAACAATAATTTAAAACAAATTTATATTCTATTTAAACTAAAAGTCTATTATAATAAATTTCTAAATTTAAATTCCACACAACCCACTTTTTTGTTTTTGTTTTTTTCCCCCCTCAAGTTGCATGCATGATTTAACAATAAGTTAAAACAAATTCAAATTTTATTTAAACTAAAAATCCATTATAAAAAATTTCTAAATTTAAATCCCATAGGATCCACAGAACTCACGTTTCTTGTTTTGTTTTGTTTTGTTTTTTTTTTTTTTCTCAAGTTGCATGATTTACAAATAATTTAAAGCAAATTTAAGTTTTATTCAAACTAAAAGTCTTCTATTATAAATAAAGCCTAAACTTAAATCTTACACAATCTGTGGTTTTGTTTTTGTTTTGTTTTTTTGTTTTTCCCTCAAGTTGCATCTTATTAAAATAATATTTTATTAGAATATTAAGCTACAAAGCTCTTGACTAATGGATTTGTTTTATTTATTGTTTTTTGCTTTTGAATTTGCATGCAGAATATTATGTTAAATGAAGTTTACTATAAAGAAGCAAAACAATAAACACCCATTTAAGTTCTTGGTTCTCTTATGTAAGTTTTTATTTATTTATTTTTATATTCTCAAATTTTGAACTCTTTTGTGTATGTTATTATTTTTAGTTTTGGTTATTATATTTAATTTGTGAGTGTGTTGATTTTTTCAATTAGACTATCACTAGAAAAAATCAATATTAAGGAACAATTTTGTTTATTATTGTTTGTGTCAATTAGGGCATAGATTAAATATAACCCATTTTGGAATAATCATACTTATTCCATATATCTCATATTAAGAAATTGACACAAAGCACAAAGAGAATTTTAAAATATAAAAATAAATAAACATCGATAACATCTAAACTTTAAATGATCAGAAATTAAAGTAATTCTTTTTATTAAAAGTATTTACTTATTTTATAATTTACTATAACTATTTATTTAATAATTTAGTTTTAATTTTTAAAATTTTTTTGAGTTTACATATGAATTTTTATCATGCTGTGTGCATCGCACATGAATAATACTATACAATTTTGCATTCATTGTCAAACTGTTTTGAGGTTTCATCATGTAAGACTCAATATTATATTGTCATAGACCGATATAATTTACGAAAAAAATTCGATATTATTACTACAATATGATTTCAATTAGATACGTTTCAAACCGAAGGCACCCTACAGTATCGAATAAGAATATACCAAATTGAAGAAGATAAAAAAATCAATTGCACATCACGGAATCAAATAGGTGCATGGCTTAAATAAAAGAATAAAGACGTGTGAGTTTGGAAGTTTGTTTGAACTTCGAAGATATTTCCATTCCTTATATATATTTGGACATTGATTTGTAGGGTTATGGTTTCTTGGTTTATTCTTATCTTTCCAACTTTGTTGCTTGGTCCAAATATCTTCTTCTCAAAAACATTGAAAGAAAACAATTAAGAGGGCCAATTACTAGTACAGAAACAATGTCTTCCACTTCAACACCGTCAATATATTTGCAAGGCAATGCCCACAAAACAAGTTTTGCGCCAGCAAAAAATACAAAGCCTTTCCACACCAGTCTTAAATTTCCATTTTCACAGTCTTTAAGAAAAGTTATACGTGTAAATTCATCTAGCACTGCAAAGTATAATGAAGTTGTGGTGGATGAAGAAATTGAGAAGATTAGGAGGCTTCAAAATGGGTCTGACGTTCGTGGGGTGGCATTGGATGGTGAGAAAGGTCGAAAAGTGGACCTTGCACCGCCGGCTGTGGAAGCCATAGCTGAGAGTTTTGGTGAGTGGGTTAAAAATGGCTTGGAGAAGGAAAGTGTGGAAGATGTTAGGGTGTCTCTGGGCCGGGATCCGCGTGTATCGGGGGCTTCTTTGAGTGTAGCTGTGTTTGCAGGACTTTCTCAAGCTGGCTGTTCTGTGTTTGATATGGGACTTGCAACTACTCCAGCTTGTTTCATGAGTACACTGTTGCCTCCATTTGCTTATCATGCTTCTATAATGGTACATAGCTCCCGTATCAAATAATTATCACATGTGTGCAAACATACATACATACATACATACATACATACATACATATATATATATATATATATTCTCTTCTACAACGTGTGGACCCAATTTACAGAAATATGCATATATTTAATGTATGACATATATTTTCAAACACCTACTAGAGTCTAGAATTTAGAGTGAGAAATTTCATAATATTAATATGGGGCTTTAATATTAAGAGTATTGTAACTCAATTGATACGTTAAGATATGGGCAAGTCCAAAAATTGTTGAGTGGTTTTCACAGTCTCAAAAAATTCAAAAGGAATGAATGGTAAAGTACAATTAAAAACTATTGAATTCTTATGCATTTTAATAACATTATATTTTTTTGGTTGAATAAAAAAGAAGTCTCTGGATTCATTGACTTCACGCCATGCCACTAATAATAATAACAAGAATTCATACGGTAGATTGTATTTGTACTTGTTTGGCACACAACTGAGGATTGTGTCACATAGATTTAATTACTCTGTTAATTAAAGCCATGCTTGTATAGATACAACCTTTCAAACTAACAGGTTAGACATATATAGAAGCAACTTCTTTTATTCTTATTTGCTGAATATATGTAGAGGAAACTTACTAGTTGAGATTCATGACTTATAAATCAATTGCTGTAATTTCAGATGACGGCATCTCATTTGCCGTACACGCGTAATGGTCTGAAGTTTTTCACTAGGAAAGGGGGGCTGACCTCACCAGAAGTGGAGGAAATATGTGACATTGCTGCACGTAAATATGCAAATCGGCTCACAAAAGTGTCGACCATGCTGACCATTCCTCCAACAAGAGTGGATTTCATGAGCAATTATGCCAAGCACCTCCGAGACATTATCAAGGAGAGAGTCAATCATCCCTTGCACTATGACACTCCACTCCAAGGATTTAAGGTTCCCTTAATTTCTATCTTCATTCGTTTGTCGATCTGTTTGTTTCTATGTATATGTTCGTGCATATATATGCATAATTTCATTGACAATTCTTGAAAATTACGGAGCCACTAGTTTTCAATTAACCTTATCCCAAAGTTTTGGCTCTGAGTTTCTTTGAGGGCCTAGATAGTTGATAGATAGAGATAAGATAAATGCTCGTTAAGCTTGGCACGTTGATTCGAGTTTGGCACCTCTTTCCTTCTTTAAAGGATAAATAGACTTACACACACACCCTACCTTGTTACACGAAAATTGTGTGTATGATTTATTTCAAACTAAAATCGTGACTTCCCATAGTTTGTATGTAACAAACACTATCCTATAGAATTAGACCTTTTGATATCCCATTCTTGTCTTCAAGAAGCATTCCTTCAATATCGTGATATCATTTTACCGAAATTTGCAGATAATTGTAAATGCTGGAAATGGATCAGGAGGCTTCTTCACATGGGATGTCCTAGACAAGCTTGGTGCAGACACCTTTGGGTCTCTACACCTCAATCCAGATGGGATGTTCCCCAACCATATTCCCAACCCTGAGGACAAGATTGCCATGGCACTAACTCGAGATGCAGTGTTACAAAACACTGCTGATCTTGGGATAGTTTTTGATACTGATGTAGATCGTAGTGGTGTGGTAGATAATAAAGGCAACCCAATCAATGGGGATAAGCTCATTGCACTCATGTCAGCCATTGTACTGAGGGAACACCCAGAAACAACCATAGTGACCGATGCTCGTACAAGCATGGCACTTACTAGATTTATTGTAAATAGAGGGGGTCATCATTGCTTATATCGGGTTGGTTACAGAAATGTCATTGATAAGGGAGTTCAACTTAACGAGGATGGTATTGAAGCACATCTTATGATGGAAACATCTGGCCATGGTGCACTTAAAGAGAATCATTTCCTTGATGACGGTTAGAATTTACAATTTGTGCATCTCTTTGTTTTTGTTGGTTGTCATTAGACTTAATTTAATCTACGCTAGTGTACACTACTAACAACTTATCAACTTAACAGTTCTGAAAAAATTGTAAAATTAATGTGTACTTTACTTATTAAATTAATATTATTAACACAATAAATTTCACTACATTTTTTCACAACATCGATCCAAACAAATTGTGATATGAGTTTAAGTACTAGTTAAGCCTCTTCATGAAATAGTTATACCTTTTGAGTTTGATACTCTAGAATGGTACTATGTAACTTCATAAGAGATACTTGCAATATTTTCAATATTTATTTTTATAAATCAAGTTTAAAAGAAATCTTGTCATAGTGGTGTTAAGAAAGAACTTATATTCAAATTTCCATCTTACTTGTTGTAAGCAACCAAAATATGAGGGGTGTTTATTATATACACACTTTTGCACACAACCATACACACATTAATGCGTACGTACAGTTGTGTGCAAGAGTACGTGTAACAACAATTGCCCAAAAAAAGGTGAAATTAATAGTGGTCTTGTTAAGTGTTCTCGAATCTCAAGTCTTTTACTCTATTGCATAGGGGCTTACATGGTGGTAAAAATCATCATCGAAATGGTACAAATGAAGCTTGCAGGATTGGATGACGGGATTGGTAGTCTCATAAAAGATTTAGAAGAACCATTTGAATCCGTAGAGATGAGGATGAATATCATCTCCGAGCCTAGAGAGGCAAAGGCAAAAGGTGTTCAAGCAATAGAAACATTTCGAACCTACATTGAGGTACTTATATATCCTACTAAAATATATTTAAGTTGTAATGGATACATAGTTACATTATCCAATAAACATGCGGTTTTGTTTACAGTAATTAACCACACATTCACTTGTAGAAAGGGCAGCTTAAGGGGTGGGAATTAGACTCATGTGGAGACTGTTGGGTGAGCGAGGGATGCCTTGTAGACTCTAATGACACACCGGCTGCCATTGATGCTCACATGTACAGGTGCAAATTAATAAAAACAAAAATTTACAATAACATATGGAAAATCGCATTATATAATTATAAATTTTAGTTTCTATATGAATCTTCATAATGCTGCAAATTCAGGGTTAAAGTTTCCGATGAAGAACACGGTGAACATGGTTGGGTACACATTCGACAGAGTATTCACAATCCAAATTTAGCTGTAAATATGCAATCCGTGGTGCCTGGTGGCTGCCAATCCATGGCAATAGATCTTAGAGACAAGTATGGCTCATTGTCCCTTCACTGCCCATTCAAACATTTATTAATTGTGGTTTTGTTTATATGATTTACGATTTTTGATCTTTGTAGGTTTCTCATGGCAAGTGGAATGGATAGAATTCTTGACGTCAGTCAGATTGACAATTTTACAAAAAGCGTGCGTGTTGGTTAAGTTGCAATGATCTCCACTAGAAGTAGTTGTACAATAAAGTTGAGTATAAAAACGTTAGCAAATGTTATATCCACCATATAAGTCAGATTATGATAATGTAATGTACAATAATGATGTATTTGGTATATTCCAATTATGGTTTTGAAACCTAGACCATTTAATGAACTGGGAAAGGAAGAGGTTCAAGGTTTTTGAGATCGGATTGTAGTTCAATCGAGATCAAACTGTGTTGTGTCATTTAATTTTTTTAATATATTTGATACTTAGATTGGTTTATATTTATTAATTTTTCATTCCACTTTATCACGCATTGAATAAGTTCTTATTAAAATATTGTAATGTTAATGCTTCGTATAAATTTTTAAGCACTACTACCTTAGAAAAGTTTAATTCTTTGGGGTGCCAAAGTATGCATAAATGGGGATGGTATTTGATGAAGTATGAAATACCGTGCACTCTAAACTTCATGTACAATTTGAAGACCTAAAGAAGAAAGAAAATGCTATTAGAGTGCACTAGTGTGGTGCTGGCTAAAAACCCTTCAACGGTTAAATTAGAATTTCACCCAAGACCTCCATAACTCTCAAAAAGCATAAGAGTTAGCAAATGATTCACATGGGAGATCTTGAGTGGGTCAATTTTTTTGGTGTCACTACACTCATGGGAGACGTGTGGGCTTAGTACAGCGAGTAGGAGCGAATTTCGGAAAATTCATCCCACGTTCTGTAGTAGTGGATTTGTGTGATAAACCATAAACCTGGTGGAAGTGGCTAAAAATTACTAAGTGTTGAACCTTTAATATTGTAGACGATAATTTATGGAGATGATGCTCCTTAGGCAAGTTTCCCTCTTCTTCTTAGACGATTGTCTTAGACGATGGTACATTTCTATTTCTCCATCAGGTTTATCAAAGGAAAAATATTCCTTCACACTTGTTCACTATTTCAAACACATATCCTAGAATACCCACATTTTGACACATAAAATTTGATTTAAAAAATAAAAAAAGAAATGTGAAATAATGATATCTAAAAACCTTTTATGAAATTTATAATATAAAGGGACATGAGGCACACATTTGGAAAACTTGGAGGCAATTTGGTAATTTTTGTAAAAATTGGGGGTTGTTTGACATTTCAGGTGATTGATGGGGTAATTTGGTAATTTCTCTGAGATGTAGGAGTACTTTGGTAATTTTGGTGAAAGAGAAAATTTTGTAATTTTTACTGAAAATATGATTATTTCTATAATTCTGATAGAAGTGTGGGTGCTTTTATGTTATGTTATTTCATTTTGAAGAAATGTAGATGCACTTTGGTAATTTTAGTGAAGGTAGAGACAACTTGGATACCAAAAATTTGGGGTTGTGGTTGTAATTTCATTGAAATTTGAAGGTTCAAGGGCTTTTATGTTAGGGTCAACTAGGATTGGGATAACTTCGATATGCTTGAATTGGGTCAAATGGAGTCCACATCACAATAGGCTTTAAGTGCATTCAAGCTTCATAGGTTGAGTAGTGTTTGAGTTAAGTCTTGTGCTTGATCAAGTTTTGGATTGACCCTATAAGGGCTTTAGGTTTGAGCCCATAAACTAGAATTTTGTAGATGGGACTACCTCCTTAGACATACTCCTTATTTACCTAAATTTTTTAATGCTTCAATTTTAAGCATAAAGAAATTCTATGAGTTTTAGTAGTGCAAACATGTTAAAGTGGAACAACTGGTACGATTAGGTCTTAAAGTATATCTCTTGATGCTAGATTTTGATGGTTGAGCCCCTAAAGACTTATTTGGATGTTTCTTGGTGAGAAGTTTGTAATAAGCGTGTGACTTGTGTAGACACTTGGCAATGTGTGTGCATTAGGCATTGCCACCAACCATGAGTTTTCTAGGTGTGATTGATCACCTATATCTAATTTAGGGGTGTCCACAGGTTGGTTCGGGTCAGGTTTGTGCCCAACCCGTGATTGACCTGACAGAATCGTGTGGTGAAAGTTCAAACTCGTAGCCGACTGGCGAGAGAGTCGGATCGGAGCGGTCGAATCGGCATCAGAAAGCGGTCGGTTTTGGTTGGGTCATCAATAGTGGAAAAACCTATCAATTTTTTTTTTTTAGGTGAAAATTCGCCAAATTTGGCAGAGATCTCATTAGATCTGGTGAGATCTCTCCTCGAATCTGGCTGAGATCTCCCTAAGTCCGGCATAAATCTTGTTGGATCTTAAGTAGTTTGACCAAAAACTTGCCGGAAAAGGCTTGAATCGCCGGATTTTTGTAAGTCTTCGATCGGGTCAGTTGAGGTGGGTTTTAAAGGTGAGACCTGCCAATTGACCTGTCAGACTCGGTTTTTAGGATTTGTAACCCACCGCCGACCACCGGAGCTCACGAGTCTGTCACGGGTGGGTTGGTTCTGGTCGGGTCTGGGTTTTGTTGGACAAGCCTAATCTAATTTATTTTATCACCTAATTAACTAAATGATTTCCTAATAAGAGCTCTTATGCTAAAAGTGGGAGACAAATGTCTTGAAACAAAGTCACGGACTTAGAAAGTTTTAGGGACCCCACAAATGCCTATCCTAAAATGTTACCTTACTTGATTTCACTTCTGCTTTCTATTATTTAAAAAATAACTCAATTACTTAGTAGTTGGGCTTTTGGAAAAAAATTTCTTTAGAAACTATTTTTGGAAGTAAAGGTAGACATGCTTTAATAACATATTTATTTGGAAAAGATAAATTTCAATTTTGGAATTAAATATGGTCAACCTCCATAGCATAACACACCATAATAAGCTCAAATGAATTTGCAACTTATTCTCCAAAAGCATTTTTCTCATGCAAAAAGGACAACAGGGAATATACTATGGTTAGATCCTTTTGTGAAATGTGGATGTAATTTGGATGTTATTTAGCAATTTAATCTTGCAAGAATTCCTTTTATTGTGATGAAATTAGGATTGAAATAATAATTTTTGTAGTTCATGAAAGTTTAGGAGTCTTTGTACAATTTTTGGAAGTTCAAAGGTCTTTGTGCAATTATTGAAAGTAGGTTGTTGCCTAGGTTTTTGTGGCTTACATTCAAACATATGAAAAACATATTACGAGCACAACTTCATAGAGGTTTAGTGAGAATACTTCTATGCTCTATATCAAGAGAAAACCTAAACCTAAACCTAAGTTTGATAAACGTTGTGAATTCTAGAAGTTGATATATATTCACAACAATGTTGCTACATTTTGAAGCTCAAGAGATGAAGCCATAGAACCATCAATCCTAGTGTGTTACTGTGGAGATTAAATCTTCAAGGATCTAGTCGTGATTATGGAAGAAGTTCGTGAAGCATGTATGAAGAGTTCAAAAGTTCTAGAGTTGCGTGGGGTCACATTAGTAAGTTAACGATTTTACTAGATTGTAAAACTTCTTATCTATAGTAAATTGCTTTTATTGGGGTAGAGGTACCCTAGTGGTGGTTTTTCATTTGGAGTGTTCCCTATTGATTTTCCAATTATTCACTAAATCTTGATGTTCTTATGTTTAGTTCTTTGATTCTTTGATTTGGAATTTATTGTGGTTGTGATAATTAATCTAAGTTCTAATCACCTAATCAAATTAAGTTAGTTAATTTTTAATTTATCCTGGGTTTAACGTTAATTAGAAGAGGTGTAAAGGTTAGCTTTAGTAGGTTTGATAACGTACGTTTATACATTATACTTGGAGAAAACACATAAGCACTTTCACTCCATTAACTATTACAAAGCCCTAAAATTATTAAAATTATACAGTTTATCCATAAGAGCATATAGATTACTGCATCTAGTAGCTTCAGTAAAGGCCATACAAGAATAAATATATGTTCACAATTTAAAAGAGGAGAGGGCAGTCATGCTAAAACTATGGACCTCTAATTATTGTACGCATTAATAGGATGCATCATAGACTTTTTTCCTATGCTTGGGTAAGGTGTGTGTAGACAACTAAATTTCTAGTTTGAAATAAATCAAACAAGTAAAATAGTTTCACAAATGCAAATTTGTATTGATGAATGTGTAGTACAATTCTCTGTGATTACAAAAGAGTGATCCCTTTATTCGATCTCTTTGAAAGACTTGTTGGTTGGAATTGTAATAATATGATTTTGACTCGAACACCAAATATCCTTCAATTTAGCTAAAGGATGGATTGAAAAACCTTGAAACAGAATTACAATGAATCTCTAGCTATGAGCTTATTAGAAATTCTTTGTTCTTCGTGCGCTCTTCATGTTCTTGGAGTGTTCTTCGTCTTCGAAGGTTTGTGGTGGAAGTTTTTCGGTAATTTAGAGGCTTGGATTTGTAGAGTTTTGTTGATTTATGGTTTGTTGAGGTTTTTAGAGGCTTTTGAGCTTGATTCTAGCAAACTTCAAGATCTAGGTTGATAGTTTGGATGGTTTTTCTTTGAATGTTCTTCGGTTTTGAGGTTGAAGTTCTTGAAGGCTTTGAGGCTTGATTCCAGCAGAGCTTTGGTATTTCTGAGTGCTTCTGAATCTTCTCTGATGCTGCTTGTGCTTTGGATGTATTGGTGTCTAGAAATGCCTTAGGAAGGCTTCTATTTATAGGAGTTTGGGGGTGGGTGAGTAACACATGGCGAAGTTTGATTGGTGACATGTGTCACAATTTGATTGGAAGGGCTTTAAGACTTTTTCTCCAAGACACATGGCATTTTTGATTGACCAAAATGTTTTGATTGTCAAGGTGACACATGTTAGCACTCGATTGGACTGCTTGTGTCATCGCTTACATGCGTTGATGTGTGATTGGTTTTTGCATGCATTTTATGCCCCTAATTCAATGACACTTGGCAAATTTTTGTTAGTTTCTGAGTAGTGACAGCAAAACCTAGCAACAGTACGTGGTGCTTTGTAACTGGTTGTATTTTGTGGACTTGATAGTATGTTGTGTTCGCTTGAAATAGGTCGGGAATTTTCCCTCTCTACAGTGTGTGCATTGAGATCTTTGTTGAGATCAAGTACAAATTGAAGTAATGAATTTGGTTTTGGAAAACTCTTGTTCAGCTTTTCATATTCCATAATCCAATGCACCAAGCTACCCTCACCCTTTGGAGTAGCTTGAACAATGGCTTTGAGGCTCTTGTACTCTTGAAGGATATCTCCTTTAATAATAGTGATCGAGTTGTTTTTCTCATCTATTGTTTCAATTATCTCCTTAGTAACTTTTACTTTCCCAAATGTGGTTTCAAATTAGAAGAATCAACTAAAGATATTGTTGATACCTATTTTTGCAAATTTGTATCCAAGAGCCCATAAGGAGAAAAGCTCAAGAAAGCCCCAAGAGATGGGTTAGAGTATGAGCAAAGAGATAGTAATCAGGCCATATTCCAAAGGGCCAAAGAAAAGAAAATGCACAAATAAGGTCTAAGTGATGGCCTAAAAAGGAAGATTATTTTGAGAATAAAATAGAGCCCAACCCAACATAGTGAATATATGAAGAGAAAAGAAAGCAAAAGGTTCAGCAGGTCCAACCCAATATATGGCAAAAAGCTCATAATGCCCTTTTACAAAAGGATAATGATGAATTCCAATTTTGTAGAGGTAAAACACTGTGAAACCATGCAAGTCATAGCGGCAAGAAATGCATGAAGAAACAACACAAAGTCATAGAGGCAAGACACGCGTGAAGGGGAAACAAGACAAAATCAAGAGTGGCAAGAAACATGTGAAGAGGAAACAAGACAAAAACAAAAGCGATAGGAAATGCATGAAGAAGAAGAGGAAGCCAAAGAATGAGAAGTGAAGTAGTTGGCATGGTCTTAAAAACTGGTATGAAGGGACTGGTTATTAATTTGTTGGTCGGATCGGGGTCCAACTGGTGGTTGAATCGAAGACACAATAAATAATTTAATTAATAATTTTAAAATAATAAAAATTAAAAACATATATTTTAAGTTTTTTCAACTAAGAATATTCAAGTTAAACATGTATATAGAATTTAAAAAATAATGTGAGTTTAGTTTTCGTATATTAAATTTAGGAAATGAAAAAAAAAAAAAAACCACAACCCATATATAAAATTTTATAATTGTTAAGAATTAAATTAACAATATATAATATATATTTTTTATTATTATTATATATTTAATACTTATATATACTAAGTACTAACATGACATGGCCCTTTTTTTTTTTTTTTTTTTACCCTTCCATGACCTTTATTGAGTTGTCTTGTAAAAGTCACTTTGCTTCTTTTAAGACAAAGACAGAGAAAAAAACAAAATAAAAAAAGAGTCATTCACCTACCCCTTCTTTTCATTAATACTTCACTACTCATTTTTTTTAACTTCCATTTCTCCTTTCAAACTTGTCCCATCGAAAGCTAAAGCCATTCTCATCTTTTGTTTTAAATTTGAAGTCTCTAACACTACAGTCTCACACTCTCTCTCTCTTAGTCTCAAAGTATTTTTGTTGCAAAATAAAAAACTTCAGAAAATTGATGTTGCCAAGGTAATTCATATTTACCTAAAAAAAAAAAAAATTCAAGAATCACATTTTAATCTTTAGTTCTTTACCTCTCTCTCTTTTGATTGAGGTTTTCTTCCTTCCCACAGCTTTGGATCATCATTCTAATGGGTTTTAGGCTAGATTTGAAGGGGGAAAAGAATGCAATTGTTTGAAAAAAAATGTGTAGTTTTAGTTTTCAACACAATTGGTCAATAATCGGTTCAATCATATCGGTTCTCGATTTTATGGTTGAACTAGCCGGTTCCCAATTATTTTTAGTTTTTTGATGTTTTCTGGTTTTTGTAATAATTGGACTAGATTAGTGGCTGGTTCTTAGTTGATTTGGTTAGATCAATTGGTCTAGTTCGGTTTTAAAAACCATGTTAGTTGGAGGCCGGGCCCACAGCTGAAGAGGAACAGAAGATGTGGTTTGATGAAGGGGAAAAGACCTAATTTTGGTATCCTACAAAGACCCCTTTTGGGAGATGCTTTGTTGGGAAAGCATATTTATTAAAATTGGTAGGAAATTGGTGGAAACCATCTAATGCATGTTAGGAAGTGAGGACAAGAGGAATTAATGAGGCTTCGCCGTTTAGAGAAAGAGAGGGATAATGGTATTGTGGCGGGATTAGCTTTTGCCCAAAAGAGGAAGGAAGTTTGTCGCTAAGCAAATAGTGGGACTAAACCCACTTCTAGTGGCTAGAAGGTAATGTAATTGAACCCACTTGCACATGACTAGAATGGTATGTTGTGAAATATATATAATAAAGTACCATCAGATTTGCATAGTTAGCCTTCCTTTTATATTATTTTGTGACTAATCATATATTATATTTTTTTTTATGGAAAATATAGGCTATTCATGTTGAGAGGCTAAACAAGTTACAAGTTGTATGGTACGTGGGCCAAGCCGATTATAAAGCTAACTTAAGAGAAGAGAGCTTGCCATAAAGTAAAGATTCAGCCCAAAGAAATAGAACACCCAGCCCAGGCGTGTATTCAAGAAGAAGCCAAGATGTAATCCAACATGGGTGAAGTTTGCTAGGAAAGAAACTTTTACAATCAAGCCATGAGGTGTCCGTATCATAAAAGAAATACAAGTTCGCGTGTAAAGCTAGGCCACGGAGTCCCTTGCATGTGCATTGCTTGGAAATATGAATTCCTCATTCTGATTGTATTAGAAATATAGCATACTGTAAGGTGGCTATTTTCATATATAAGCCTCTAGGTTAGATTGTTTAAGAGAAGGGCTGAGGGTTGAATGTATAGAGAGTTGTGGCTCCGGCTACCTCTTTGGTTTTCTTCCATGACAGTCAGTTTTATTTATTTGTCTAGTTTTATGCTTAATATTTTATTTTTGTGTTTTCTTTCAATTACTATGAGTAGCTAAATTTATAATTAAGGTTGAGGATGAAACCTTGTTAAGAATTATTAGTATTGTTTATGTGATTTGATTTTTCTCATAATAGTTTTTTCTTTAATGATTTAAATTGTTCTTGTTTCATATCAATTGACTAAGTGAGATTCTAGATATGAGTTCAATCATGTTTTTATCATGATTTAGGATTTATTTTAATTAATTGTGTAAAGTTGTAATTTACAACTATGTATTTGTTGGCTTTTATTCCGTGCCAAATTTGATTGTAATTATATTCAATCTTATGTATCTTGTATTTCATGTGGGATTTATTTGTAAGGGTTGTGTGTGAGAGAAAGAGAGTATGAAGACTCAAAGCTAATTGAAGACTAAAGTTGTTTTTGTGGGTAGCTCGCAAGTAAGCATCCCGTGAAGTAATGCATTTGCCCTGCACATGGCTGGAATGCGAAGAGTCAAGACAGGAAAGAGAAAGTTGGTTTTCGCGAGTGTCTCGTGGGTAAGGTCTTCCCACGAGACACCCGCGAAACATTTGGTTTAGCCAGATTGTCATTTTGATACACTCTATCCTTACCCACATTATATATACCCCCATTACCCACATATGTTAAGGATTGCTTCTGAGAGAAAACCCTAACCACAAACATTGAGAGTTAGATATTGTTATGCCCACAATTCTCTACACAATTACTTGTGAATTTTCCTCAACTCCTACCTCTCAATTTTCATACCATTGAGAGGTTGATAGCCCAAACACTTATTACATCCTTTTAGAGTGTCAAGTGAGGTTTTGGTGCTGCAAGGAAGCATTGGAAGAAGCCAGGCTTTGACGGATGCAGTTGGGCGCATTGCAGGATCCAGAGGGCTAGACAAGGCACGATTCTGAGAAGCCTTGTTAGAGTAGGAGTTTGGAGGGATTAGGTGCATTGGGTAGACTAGGCTTGGAGGGTCTTTTGCTATTCGTGTATCCCAACTAATTGTCTAGTGGATCGATTACCGCTTGGAGGGCGGTAGAGAGGTTTTATGCCGAGTGTTTCGATTTCTTCTTTGATAACACATTGACATGTTATCTTGTGTTTGCTTTCTTCTTCCCTACTCTTTTAACTTTCATTTTACTGCTGTGTTGTGATGAATATGACTTAGAGTAGTTTATTTGTTTGTACGCTCGCTTTTACTCTTTTTTGCACATTGTATAAGTTAGAGTAAAATCAATCGAGTCTTAATTTTTAATTTGGGGGTCTAAACAGCTCGTGTTTTAACACATTTTCGAGTTTTCAAATTGAATGCTTGGTTTATTAATTCTTGATTATAAAATTGGATATTTCTTGTGATTTGTCTGTAAATGCATAAAATTTATGATTTGATTTTTAGAATTGGATATATCTTGTGATTTGTTTGGCTACAGATACAATTGATGATTTGATTTTATACTTAAGAAGCGAAGATAAACATGCTTTTGATTTTTAAAATAAGGATTTTAAAGAGAATATTTTCCATGATAGCAAGATTGATTTCTAGATTATCATGTAGTGAGTTGGGAAAAATTAATGATCATAAATATATGCTGATATGACTTATAAGGCAGATTCCAAAACCTTAACTCCTTTCTCTAGATTGTTTACATCTCTTTACTACTTTATATTATGTCTTTGCTAAGTTTAATTATTTTCTTAGTATATTTAGTTACAAATAACCAATTTTTGTTAGACTAGATTAGAATTAATTTGGTTAAGATTTGATTAATTTTCCAACGTTCATTCAAGTTCCTATGGGTGAGACCTTGTTCTTGTCAAATTATATTTTGGTACGGTTCGAACACTTGTGAGTGAATGTCTACTGTAGACAAAATGAGTAGTGGAAAGTAAGGGTAGGAAAGGGAATTCACCTAGGATTGATCTTGAGTATAAAAGGAACAGTACCCTTGAATATGAGAATAACACACATTAGAAGGACGAGGAAGAGCAGTGTAACCAAGAGAATCGTAATAGCAAGTTGAAAGTGAAAGATGAGAGAAAGTGGAAAAGAAAGTGAAATGTAAAAGGGAAAAAAGAGTTGAGAAAGTAGAGTATACACGGCAGAATCAACATGCATCACTAGGCAATTGTTTACCTCCCTTAAACACAAAACCATACTCTTTGTCATCTCAATCAAGAGGATATCTATCTATCCTGAACCATTCTCTAAACTACATAAACTTATGGGCTTGTAGGGTAATAAGTTTAAGTAAGTTGGAGTTTGAGCTCTTTTTAGTTTATATCTTGTGTAGAATCCTTTTACTTTCGTTATTATGTTTGCTGTTATTATTATTAATTCGGCTGCTAACATTCTTGGACTAACAATTGTTCTGTTGTTATATATATATATTGAATTCTTGTAGAACCCAAGCCAAAATGTCTGGGAAAAAGCCAGCACAGTAGCTCCAGCCCCTTAAGCTACCTAAACAGTCACCCCTCAACAATACTAGTCAAACAAAGAATCCTGGCTAGATTGTCCCAGTTTCTCTAGTCTCCATGGTAAATCTTTTTGTGGTTTCTACAATCCCAAAACCAAATTACGAAAGACCACCTCTAGCCTAGCCCAACTTTAGTTCTGCCTTAATATCCCTAGCACCTAGAGCAGTAACCCCATACACCGTTGATGATCCAAGGTGACTTAGACTTTCTAATGATTCCTTTGCTAAGGAGGTCCTCAATCTCAGCTCTATAAAATTCCATGAGTTCCTGGCTCATTTGGATGGGGCAAGCTTTGTGTGTGTATGTATATATATATATATATATATATATATATATATTTATATATCTTGTTTGGATTGTTTGGTCTTGCGCACAAGTAGAGAGAGCCAGATCCAACTTTCCTACCGTCTGCAGGAAGTCTTAGCCCAAAAGCATAAAAAGGCACCCACATATGTTAACTTCATGCTATTACAAAGGAATTAAAACGTAATGATACCTACATGTTAGCAAAAGAGAGAGATACTTTAAGGTAGATTATACTTTAGTGTCATCATTGATGTTTCATAGATTTGCATAAGGGACAGAGAATTGAAACTTGAAATGAAGAATGACAAAAAAGTGAATTACTACCGTAAAGAAACTTAAAAATAACATAAGAATGTCAAGAGTTTTGTAGTTTAGCTAGTTAGCACCTTCTAATATTTCTAACGAAACCATCCATTGTTCAAATCTACCTTCCCCAACTATCAAATTATCAAAAAAGTACTTGAAAAAATGTAGAAATAGAAGAAGAATAATATTCTACATTAATTTTGTTTACATCCAATTTCATGTTTTAAATGTGGATTTTTTTTTTAATGTATATATTTTTGAATCGATTGCAAATATGTGTGTAAAATAGTTGATGTAAACAAATATAAAAGTATATTTTTTTACTAAATAAAATGAGAAAGTTGGGGTAGGTGGGATTTTAAATGGGTATAATTATTTGAACATCATATCATGAGTGCCATGTTTTTATTTTTGTGAGTTCCTACTATTTTTTTTAAAGATTTTTTTTTTTCTTTGGGTGATACTATGGTACTATTGCAAATTTTACTAGACAGGTTTTACATATTAATTGGTTACCAATTAAAAATGATAATAAAGACATTTATTAATTATGTGTTAAGGTCTCTCTAATTACTTTTATTTCCACATCAATTTATTAGCATTTTGTAGTAAAATTAATCATATATTTTTCATTTTAATTTTATTTTATTTTACGAAGTCTGCCAAGGTAAGTTTACCTAAATATATAAGTAGTAAATATAATACTCGGCTTTTCTACGTTTAAAAAAAGAAAAAGAAAAAGAAAAAAAATCGTGGCCATCCAATTGAATAAAAATTATACACGTAGAACACAAGATTTAATAATATTAATAGTACACATGATTTAAAAAGTTTATTTTAATTAGTTGTTAAAGGGTGTGTAATATACGATTTCCTTCTTAATTTGTGGTATTAGAACTTTGAAGTATCAAACATTGTTCTTTTTTTCATATATTGGTAATTTTTGTATTTTCTTTGTAATTTATGTCAAGAGATATTAAATAAATTTTGGTTCTTAGAGATGTACACTATGTCCAATATATTATTTTCTTAATTTAATGATTTTAATGATTCTTTAACATACACAATCATTATCAGTGCCCTAATTTTGACCCTATTAATTATTTTGCT
Source organism: Quercus lobata (assembly GCF_001633185.2). NCBI lineage: Eukaryota > Viridiplantae > Streptophyta > Magnoliopsida > Fagales > Fagaceae > Quercus > Quercus lobata. The sequence goes on along the minus strand of NC_044906.1, from coordinate 33,676,284 downwards.
ACTAAACTTTTACTGAGCTTTTTGGTTAAACTCTGTTGAAAATTATATCTATATTTTTTTAGTATAGGTGTAGCAATGTATTATGTAAAAATTAATTATGTTATATTGATGCAAAACTTTGTTTTCTTTATGGATAAATTCATAATTTAATAATTAGTCAACATACAAAATTGCTAAAAATGTTTTTTTCTTTTTTCTTTTTTTAAAAGAAAAGTAATCTTATAACTGTGATTCAATCCTATGATCAATCTGATCCAATTTCCTAACAATTATGCATAGGATCCCAATTTTAACAATTTTAATTAGTAGACAATTACAAAATCTTAAGGGTGTTAACTATATTTTACCTAAAATAAAAAAAAAAAAAAAATCTTTCCAAAATCCAAAAACACTCAACCTTATAAATTGTAAAACCCTACAACCCGCTACTCCTTTTATGCCCTTAGAGGATTCATAGCAAAGAAGGTGAAAAATTTAACTTTTAGTAACTTAAAAACCTACTTTATTTATGTTAACACATCACTTTACAATACACCTAACATCAAAGGTTCTTTTCTTTACCAATTCATTCAAATATTATTTCTTTATTATTTTATCATTATTATTTATTCTTCCTCTCCATCTCTTTCTCTATCTTCTTCTCTATCTCTTTCTCTTGTTTACCACCCACACCTACTGCCACAATTTCTTTCCTTTCTTTGCCGCCCACATCCACTGCTCTCCACATCCACTGCCACTGCCATCGCCACCGTAACCACAACCACACCAACAACCATTGCCATTGCCCACACCCATTGTGGCCAACCACCATTGCTACAGCCACCATTGCTACTGTCACCACCATTGCTACTGTCACCCCCACCCATAATCTCAACCATTAACCCCCAATAACCAAAATCACAAACCCAAAACCAAATCACAAACTTAAACCCACAACTACTAAACAAACAAAAACAAAATTCTATCAGACTCACAAAGAACAAAAAAGAAAAAGAAAAAAAAAAGTAGTTGCTATAATAAACTACTATACATAGCAGTTTACTATAGTATGTTGTTAAAAAACTTTAGATATAGTAACTTTAATAAAGCTTGGTTTTTGAGGTTTTGAGAGCTAAAATAACGTTTTTTTTTTAATAACAACCTTACTATGAATGCTCTTAAATTAGTAAACCAACAACTATTAAAAGACAAAATACCAACTTTACTAAATAGTCTAAAACTATTGAAGAGAGTTATCATAGAAAGTGAGTATATAATGAGAGAGAGAGAGAGAGAGAGAGAGAGAGAGAGAGAGAGAGAGAGAGAGAGAGAGAGAGAGAGAGAGAGAGAGAGAGAGAGAGAGTATCAATGAGCAATAAATCGGGCCGTCATTGCCAATGTGATGCAAACTGCAAAATTGAAGGTGAGTCTTACTAGACTAGAATGGATGTGTGGGTGTGGCTTGTATTGCTATGAAGTGGAAGTGAAGGAGATGAGACTCTCTCTATTCAACTAGTATTCAGGGGAATCAATCTTGTACTGGAGACTGTACCGGTTTGACCAGTGGAACGATATATTTTGGTACTAGTCAATGCCAGTGTACCGTTTTGGGTTTATGATCATTTTTTATATTTATAAATATATATATGTATATATATGTATATATATATATATATATATTATAATAAATATAAAAGTTTACTATAAAATATTATCTCAATTCAAAACAAATTATTCAAGGTTTTAGACTTTAGCATCAATTAAAAGAAAAAAAACGCAATATAAAAAATAGAAAGCTTAATTGTTCATTACATACTAAGAAAACAAATAATACTAATAAATTAATGTATTTAAGTTACCATTATATCCTTACAAAAATTCGGTACCGGTATGGTATCGACCACCTTGCCGGTATTGGTATGAATTTATGGACTTTTTTAAATAAAAAAAGGAAGGGTCTGTCAATGTGAATTTTTTTTTTCTTCCTGTTTTGAAAGTGCTAAAAATGGGCCAGAGAGCTATATTTTTGTTATTGTTTGGGCTAAGGATCATACTAGGGGGCCCAAAAAAATTTATTGGGCCAAACACTAAAATATCTTGTAAACATATATGGAATGTAAAAAAAAAAAACTGTGGGGCCATGGCCCCCCATGGTCCATGAAGGCATGAATAGCTCTGTCCCTGTTGTACACCACCGTTGCAATCTCCTCTTCCGCATCTACCACATTTACTTTGCTCTTTTACATTAAATCTCTGTTATTGTTTTAGTGTTAATTGAAGTTGCCTCTTATTTCGTATAACAACCTATTTTGCCATAAATAAAATAATTAATTTTTACTTTCGAATTTGAGGACTTTAGGTACTTTAATTTTTCATTTTAGGTACCACATTTTCTTTAGCTCTTGGTCTTGTTTATTATTATTTTGTGGACCGTTAAAAGGATTTTCTTCTACTATATTAGCTTTGGAAGTAATTATTGAACTATATATATATATATATCTCTGTGTGTGTGTGTGTGTGTGTGTTTGTAGGGACAAGGGGCCCAAAAGTATATGTTGGGCCTTGGGCTGGGCCGAGGAGGTCAGTAGTCCGAGGATAGATCAATAGTAAGGAAGATGTAAGAGTTTGAACTTCACAAACAAATTATGACTGTGAAAAATGGGAGAAGTAAGCTAAGGAGGAGTATTTCTTTAGTTAACGAGGTGGAGGCTAGAAAGTGTGTTTAATCATCTAGAATGACATTCTAGGAAGTTCTATTGATAAGGATATGCACTGTGAACGTACAGGACAAATGGGAGTTGGGAAATATCCAAAGAAAAACTACTACCATCACATTAAATGTTCTGCAACTAACTCTCTAGTTGCATTAATGAGGAAATGATATCCGAACAGTAACTTTTAGCCTTTCAACTACTCCTTAAAGACTTTAGGAGAGGGTTGATGTGATAGGGATCAGGATCAACAATTTGATTTACACATGGAGGGTAGAGATAAAGAAAGGAGGAGAGTATAAAATAGGGGGGAACCCCTGAGAGAAGGGGATCGAGAAATTGAGAGAGAAATACTATAGCAATCCAGAATTGAACTTATAATCAAACTTAAGAATCAATATATAAGAACTGAACTCGGACTGTGCCGAGGAAAACTTTCTTTAGATTAAACCAGTCTATCTCCATTTTCTTGTCATCTGAATCCACTTTACTTATTGTTTGATTCATTAAAACCTAGTTTTCCAACCTACTCTCTACAAATTCATTGTATTGGGCTTTTTGGGACAACTTTCTTTAGAATTTTTGTTTTTGGTCACAATGATATGCCAGATTTTTTTTTGGATTCCTCTTAAACTATTTTTTTTTAAATTTTTTTTTCTACTACCCCTTCTTTTCCAAAATTTTGGGGCCCCCCTTCCACTTGGGGGCCTTAAGCAATGGCCTAATTGGCCTAAGGTAAGGGCTGGCCTTGGCGGTGTATCTATTGTGCTAATGTGCCGCTAATTAGCGTGTACTAATGTGAGATGCTAATGTGCTTTGGAAGTAAGATCTTACCATGCTTTCCTTAATTAGGTCAATAAAAATCATATGACGATTTTTATGGACTTCTCTAAAATTTTCTATTAATTATGTAAGAAAATAGCTTTCAAAATGATATTTTGCATATGAATCTGCCATGATAAAGTCAAGCAGGTCTTCAGCAGGGTTGAAACCTCGGATAATCTACAATACAGAGAGAGAGAAAAAAAAAAAAAAAAAAATCTCACGCATTGAAAAGATAATTAACTCAAAATAGAAGTAGATCGGCTTCAATAAGCTCAGAAACGCACGTACATAAATTATAGTTGGAGAAAACACTCATATTCATACAACAAAAGCCCCACATTTATTAAAATATATAGGTTACCATAAGAGTACATGGATTTCTGCAACAAGTGGCTCCAGTTAGCCCACACAAGATTAAAATTGACATACATAATTCATAATTAGGAGAACAAAGTCTCGTACACTGTTTTATTGTTGTAGTCAATACTAGGAGAAAACATAACCATTTTGTCTCTATGCCTGGACAAGGTGAGCATCAAGGTCTTTGCTGAGATCAAGTGCAAGCTGAAGCAATGTATTTGGTTCTACAATATTCTCATGCAGCTTTTCATATTCAATAGTCCAATGCACCAAGCTGCCTTCACCCTTTGGAGTAGCTTGAATAGTGATTTTGATGTTCTTGTACTCCTCCATGAGATCTCCTTCAATAACTTTGAAAGTGACAGAGTTGTTTTCCTTATCTATTGCTTCGATTATCTCCTTAGCAACTTTAGCTTTCCCATCTGTGGTTCCAAATTAGAAAAAAATCAAATTGAGAAATTAACATCATGCTTTCACCAAGGAAACGAAACGTAATTTTCTGTTTAGAAAAATATTCCTAAAGCCTTAACATTGCTCTCTGCATGAGGGGCAACGTAAAAACATGTAGAACCAAAAACTTCAGTACATTAAGGAAAAACCTTCCTTTAGAGAATTTAAGATAACTCTAACAGCCTGTCTTGTCTCAAAACTGAGGTCTTTCAATGCTAGGAAGTTGTATGTATATATATATATATATATATATGCTTGAAAACATTGCTGTTTTAATTTTTGATTGCTTAACGTTTAGTTAGTGATGTCGCATGAGAGCTAATTTGAAGAGTTATGTAAACTATTAGAATTGCAGTCACCCTAATTAAAAACTACCTTTACACTAAGCCTAGATTTGAATACCTAGAGATCTGTTGCGGCGAGGAAAAGAGAGTTGTCTTCCCAACCGGTATTTGATGAGCATAGCCGAGTGGGCGGCTACGTGTAACGCTTGGTGATCATTTCTCCGGCGTTGGGAACATTTTATATCATATATTCCTTATTTATTTTTCTCTTTCCCATCTTATACCAAGCAAGGGAGGGAAAACATTCCTCTTTCATTCTTTTTATTGTAAAAATCATCCGGATTAAGGAAAGAGATGACTATTTTCCTCTCATTTCGGAAACTTAATATCAAGAATATTAACCTACTCATTACGTAAAATAGTTCACTCATAGAAGAAGGTTTTCTTAAATATCAATCTACATGCATACTGATTCAAAATTCCATAGTATATATTATCTACGGCGCTTCCAGTTCTTTTGGTCTTTTGCAATCTTATAGAAGATAGGGCACACAATACTTATGCCTTTTGACTCGTTTAAGATGAACTAACGTATAGATTGCATTCCATTAACTCAACTGGCAACTATAATCATTAATATATATATATATATATATATATAAAGAAATGGGTTTAAGTTACACCTGGTGTAACTTCACAAGAGTTACACATTTTTTAGACCATTGATTTGTATTAGATCTAAAGGTGAAAAAAATACATTTATTGTTCCCTAGAAATTAGTAACTAAATCATTAATTCTTCTTATTAAGAATAAAAAAATAAAAAACAGCATTAACTCTATGGTCTCCATCATTATCTTCATCTTCTCTCCCTCTTTTTTTCCCTCTCACATGGTCTGGAAAAGGAGTAAAGTAGCTAACATTCGTATGACACAATGATTGAAAAGGAGTAAAGTAATGTTGCAGGGAGAGGTCAGTTGTGATTTTGCTTTGGGGAAAATTGTTTTTATAACCCTGTGAAATTATTTTTCAACTGGAACAAAAAAACACTCAAAAATACATAAGCTATTCACAATTAATAAAAAATGATTACAAGATTAGACCATACAAATAGCTCTGCCTTGTTTGAAAAATATGATTTTCTACAGTTTTTATTTTATTTTATTTTTTACAAACGATTGAAAGAAATCCAAGGAAACAATGATTTGGATTTTTCTTTATCCCCCAGCTTTGTGTGCCATATGACCTGAACTATTTTTGTCCATACACCATAACACTATTATTATTATCATCTACTAAAATAGGATTAAAGCATTTGGGCAGAAGCGTTCTTTAGGAAGAAAGGTAGCATGCTAATTAAGGTGGCTTGTATAATAGTAACAATAATGAATATTTGGGGTTAGCCTGACAACTTTGTGTTTCTTGTTCTAGAGCGATTTGCCTTAGATCTTAGTTGAGTATACAATTGTTAAATTGTATAATTAAAGGTTGCCTGAAAGTACATAGAACACAAAGACTGCGTGAGAGAGGGAGAGAAGATAAAGATAATGATGAAGAGTAGAGAGTTAATACTGTTTTTTATTTTTCTATTTTTAATAAGAAGAATTAATGATTTAGTTACTAATTTATAGGGAACAATAAATGCATGATTATGAGTGTTTTTTCCACCCTTAGATCTAATACAAATCAATGGTCCAAAAAAATATGTAACTCTTGTGAAGTTACACCAGGTGTAACTTGATATCTCTCCATTAATATTTTTTTTATCTATATAGCCAAGCTCAAGTCCAGTAAAAATGGAAACATAATTCAAAGAATGCTAGACCACTTTACGAATAAATAATGTGTGTGTATATATATATAAAAGATGGTCATATATGATCTAAAATTTCCTTACCATGGACGTAATCCCAGTTGATGACAGAGTTCTCATTGCCCCAGTCACCTTCATGTAAAGCACATCCCTGTATTACGCCAGGGGATACATTGGATATGTGGTGTGGCCTGCAGCTGACGATCTCGTGAAATTTTTCAGCTGGAGCCTTGATTTCTACATCAGCCTCCACCTTACCAAACAGAGACATTTTGGCAGATACTTATATTCCAAAACCAAATAGCTTTACAAGTGCTAATTAAGAAAAGATAATGTGCATTTGTAGGAGAAAACACCTTGGCTATTATCATTAAATAGAAGATCTGTAACGCAAAGATCCTCTCTGGTGACTAGATATTTCGTTGCCTATGCTCATCCATATTACATGGGTCCCATTCATGGCTTGTAATGTCAACTACAAAGTTCTTGTATGTTATTTTACATCTTTTTATTTTATTTTTTTATCGAAACAATTTAAAGTGGGTTAGTTGATATTTAGCATTGGTCTTGTCATTATTACCTGTAAAATAATTGCACGTGGTATAGCAAGGTGGACAGAATATTCAAGATAATAAATAAATGCTGTCACTGCATTGGCTCAATAGATAAGAACAATAAGTTACATGAGAGTTGAGAGCGAGGTGCAGAATCGATCATGCCAAATAATTTAGTTAGGAAGGCCAAATAACTATAAAAAAATTTATTAGTCAAAACAAATACTTAGTTCCATATATTAACTCTAACTCAACAATGTTATGCCCTATCTTCTTTCGATTTACTAAAATTTTTTGTAATTGATTATGAACTAATCAAGGATTATGTTCATAAAAAGCAACATCTATTTGCTTAGCATCATATGTTTGAACTCTTCTAGGGAGATCAACACCTAAAGATTCATATTTTGGCACAGATGATTAAGTAATAGCTTCTGAATTTTGAAAATTCTCTTAAAATATGCATTAATAGTAAATGATTTGTCCATAAATTCAAGGTTTTCAGATCCAGACTGTTCATTGAACCGTAAAAGGGAGAGGTTCAAGGTTTTTGAGGTCGAACTAAGATCGAACCGAGGTCGAACTGTGATGACATCATAATTAATTTAATAATTATTTTAAATATAAATAAATGTATAAAATTATTACAAATAGAATATTTTATTAAAATAGTACAAATAAATATAGAGATGCAACACTTTCTAGCTTAAAATATTACTTTAAAGTTTATCTTAATATAAAATTAAAAAGTTCAATGTTTAAAAAGTTTAACATTTAAAATTAAATATAAAAATAATTGCAATATCCACTCATGCATTTAATTTATCATTTCCCCAAATAAACTCTCTTCCCCACATCAGTATTCCCCATGCTCATAAAACCATCAGACCCTTACCCACTAATACACTACCACTAGGCTGGCTAGTCTTTTCCTTCTTTCCCTCACAGGCTTCTTGTTTATCTTAATATACTAGGCTGGCTAGTCTTTTCCTTCTTTCCCTCACAGGCTTCTTGTTTATCTTAATATATTAAATTAAAAAGTTTAACATTTAAAATTAAATATAAAAATAATTGCAACGTCCACTCATGCGTTTAATTTACTCTATCCCCAAACAAACTCTCTTCCCCACGTCAGTATTCCCCATCCTCATAAACCATCAGACCCTTGCCCATTCCACTAGTACACTACCACTAGGCTGGCTAGTCTTTTCTTTCTTTCCCTTACAGGCTTCTTGTTTTCTTTCTCTTTCGCTCCTCTCTCTTCTAGAACTGATCTGAGCAAACTCTTCTCCCTTCCAAAATAGATTCGAGCAAAATCTCCCCCAAAACATCAGTTTAGCGAACAAGAACTGCTACTTTCGGCTTCTAGCGAACAAGATGACCCTTTTGACGATGAAAGATTCAAAACTTTTGCCAAGTTTTCAGTGAATATTTTCAAACAAAAGGCCCAGGTCTGACCAGAAAACCCGTGCATGGTCTATAATTTCCATTTCGTTGCCTTTTTTATTTTTATTTTTTAAGTTCAGATTCAAAGGGAAGTAGAGAACTGTGAGAAGCAGTTTGGTCACGGTTCTCAGAACCGTGAGGTCTGACAGCGGTTTGCACAACTCCTTGCTTTTTTCTCGTAGAGCGGTTCTTGAGACTAAAAGAATCGCAAAAATGAACGGTTCGAGGTTTTCCTAGTTGGATCATACGGTCTAGTCTGGGTTTCAAAGCCTTGCATAAATTACTCATACATTAAAAGTTAAATATTTGAATTTTATAAACTAGTTATATAACTAATTTAAAAAAATAACACAAAACCAAACAATTAAAAAATTGTTTAAACAGTAAGAAACAAAACTATTATATGCTGTATATTATAATATATATTTAATTAAAGTCATTCAACATTTTTTGTTTAAAAGGTTAGAAAGACTCTTTAACATTTTTTTTTTTATCAGACACTTAACAAATTAAACTATTATATATTAGATGTTAGTATAATATATTATATATTATGAATAATTAATGAATAAAGTTGATTCTAGAAAAGTAATAATATTAGTTAAAGTTATAAACAAACACATATAGCCATACATGTGTTTTAGCCAGAGTTTAAAATTAGTCAGTTTAAAGTTACCAGACAACAGTAAAGCCACTAAACAGCACGCGATATAGCAAAAGAAAAAAAGAAAAAAAGAAAAAAGCAGTAATGGCATAGAGAACTCTTTCTGAAGGGGTGATGATTGTCTCGCTCATTATTTTACCCCAATTTTTTAGGAGAAATTACAACTTATTTACATGTGATTTGACTAGAATTTAAGTTGTCTACTTGCAATTTGAAATTTGACACTTTACTCACCTAAGATTGCCTACTTGTGATTTGAAATTTTATGTTGCAAGTATTCCGCTTGATTCATTTTAATCTTATTTGATATTATATTTTTATGTTTTTTTGTGTTTTTAGAGGAAAGAGACATAAAAATAGAGCAAAATTACATATTTAGCATTGTTTTTAGGGATAATTACACTTTACCTACTTGTGGTTTACCTCTAATTTGATCTACCTATCCGTGGTTTCAATTTTGACACTCTACCCACTTGTGATTTCCTCTGTTAGTAATCCGTAACCCACATTTGTTAAAAAAGAGGGGTAAATAAGTCTTTTTACACCCTTTTTATGTCTCTCTCCTCCCAAAACAAGAAAAACAAAAAAAAACAAGAGAAAAACAAGATTAAAATATGATATTGGTTCCTTATCATTCACAAACATGAAGAACATACACAATAATGAAGAAGATAAACCCAGAAAATTAATACAAATCAAATGAATCAAAACCATGAGAGAGAGAGTTCTTCATCTTCTTCCTTATACTTATTTTTTGTCCTTGAACTAAGAAATTTATTAAAATCAAAGCATAACACAATTTACAACTTGACAATAGGGAGGATCAACAATTTCCAGCACTTAATTTCTAAAGTTTTGATTTTCAACATCCAAGATCTCAATCACATAAAGCCACTGTATACACATTGGCAGCACCCAAGGGGAGGATTGGCAAAGCTTGACCAAGGGAATAGAGATATGAGAGAGGAAGGTTTCAAAGCCAAACAATAAACCCACCAGAAAAAAGCACAACATCGTAAAGTGAAGTGAAACAAATTGAACAGCAGCACATTCTCCTTGATCGAATGACGATGGAGGTTAGATCGAATGGCGGTGCATTCTCCTTGGTTAGATCGAACGGCGATGGCTTGGATTCAGAGGGGATGGAGATCAGATCCAACAACAACGCATTCTCCTTGGTTAGTGAGAAACAGAGAGAGTAGTGAAACAGAGAGAGAGAGTTTTGTGATGACCCTTCATCTCTCTGATCCCAACTCCGATTTGAACTTCTGGGATGACCCTTTTGACTATAATAAACCATTTCTTTGAATTATCTGTAATTATCCCCCTTTTTTTTGTTCTTTTTACTTGTTTTTCGTTTTTTTTTTACTGAAACTTTAAAGTATCTAAGCACAGTAATTTGTCAAACACAATAATATTTGTAATAAATCGTGATTGGGAGTAAGCATAGTAATTTGTAACAAGCTTAGAATGTTGAAAATTTGTAAGCGTGAATGGGAGTGTGTTTTGGGAGATAGAGAAGTGTTTGATCTGTTTTGGGTTTTGTTTTTGAGAAAAAATGTGTTAGAGTAACTTCTAAAAGGAGGTGGGTTACGGATTACTAACGGAGAGAATCATAAGTGGGTAAAGTGTCAAAATTGAAACCACGGGTAGGCAAATCAAATTAGAGGCAAACCACAGGTGGGTAAAGTGTAATTATCCCTTATTTTTAATATATGTGGGTTGCAGAATTCTAGCTAAACTAACCTCAAGTGGGTAAAATGTCGAATTTCAAACCAAAGGTAGGTAACTTAAATTTTGGCCAAACCACAAGTGGATAAGTTGTCATTTGCTCATTTTTTTTTTTTTTTTAAGTTAACTTTTATTATTTATAAGTGGACATCACATTTTCAGTATATCAAGATATGCAATTATTGATATTGATATTGTGTGAAAGAGTGACTAAAAAAAAGAGTATTAAAGAATATTTATCATTTGTGAAAGAGTGATGAATCTCTTATACTCATTAGAAAAAGAGAAAGGTCGTTTCTGTAATATGTCATTAAATACAAGTTTTTATTTCTTTTTTATTAGAGTAATTAAGGGGGATGAGGTACACGTTAAATGTCAAATCTTTGTTAGTTAAGACATTGCGCTCCTTAGCATCCTTGTGTTTGCATGGCACTCTACAACGCTCATGCGTGCCGTTTCCCACGAGGGTGGTTCTCGGACCAAAAACTATTTCATAACTTTGATGTGATAGACTGTGAGTGATTGTTTATTACTTACATATAGACTTACAATTTTTTCTTTATTACTTACATTAGAATATCATAATTATGACAAAGAAATGGTTAATAGTTTGTAGTACTAGATTTTTCCAATACCAAAATAAGAAGTCACTACACGAGATTGGTGCCCCGTGATATGTGTGCGACATGTAAGGTGCCTTTAGCAAAGATGAAGCCTTTTTTGTGGACTAGCTATCTTCACCATCAAATTCATTATCTTTGTCATATGCACAATAATCTATTGGAGAAAATGCTAAAATTACTATAATTTTGAGTACAATTATACAAACCTTTTAGAATACAATGATGTCATATTTCCTCCTCTCAAATAATAGTAAATTCTATTAGTTAAATTTGTGTAAAGGGCTAATGTTGTTCTTGATTTACATAACTAATTTATGAAAAATACAAGATGGGAGAATCAGATAGATGATTGAAAACAAAAAGAGTTGAATCACTGCTAACAATTGATACAAATGGATCTCCCGAGGGAGTTACTGGAACGAAAATGAACTAAGCCCTCCTAAAAAGCTTTTCTCCTTTTCTCTCTCCTAGTTTCTCTCTCAATATTTCTGGATCCGCTTTTCTATTATCCTTTCCCCCTTTTATAGCCTCTCTCCTCCTCCAACTGTCTTACTTTCTAGCTAGATTTTTGGGGTGTGGCTTGTCCCATCAGCTCATATTTCTGCCATTTGGTGATCATGAAAGCCGGTTTTAGGGCTATCCTCCTTGTCTAGGCTAGTCAATTAGCAATTAATGAGGCTGGCATTAGGTATGGACGGTCTTAAATGTGGAGGTGATGGTTGTGTTGGGTTTTGCGTTTTTCCTAATGCATTCCCATGGTAATCCATGGAAGCGAGGTTCCTTTGGTCTGATGGTTGGATGCTCCTCGCGAGGGTTGTGCCTCTTGGGGACATGGGCTCCATGGGCATACCATGCTTAACTCTTGGCTTGATCCTTTTGGACCCTAGGTTTTAGGGAAAACGTCTTGCTATGAAAGGAGCGCCTTAACTTAACCTCTTTGGGTCAATGCCTTCGGGGTGTGCCCAGGCCCATCCCTCCACAAAATTTATTATAGGATCCACAATTCATGTGAGAAGAATGTATAGAATATTATTGTACTTCCAAAATAATGTATAATTTATTAATTTCCCCAAATGTTATTGCAAAGGCTTATAAATTGATGTAACAATGAATATGATTGATAGATTTCAAGATAATCAAGCTATGGACATAATATTTTCACAACAAATCATAGTTGAAAAGTTGTTGATTGTTTGCAAAAGAATTGATTTTAGTGGTAGAACCAATTGAGAATCAATTATAGCTTGTCAACTTGGTTTTATCTTGAAAATGTTGTGGTTATAGCACTAATCATTTAAAAAACATAATAAATGTGTCTAAATTACTTTAATGTGATTGGTGACAAAAAGACTAATATAATAAAATTGGTAGTATATTCGAACAAAGTTTCTCTTCAAATTAGTTTGGAGTGAAATCTTTCAAACTCCTCATATATCTTTATATTGATTGTGAATTTTGAAAATCTAACCGTTGGATTACATGTTCTTATTCTATTAATCATGTTTGCTATTTCATTAAATAAATATTAAATTTCAAGTTTTTGTAATCTAAAATTGTGTATAAAAAATAAGTTTATTGATTGAATAATAAATCACATCTGATTTGAATGAAATTTGATATGTATGTTAATAACATAAAGAACATAAAATTCAACGGTTAGATTTTTAAAATTCACACCCAAAAAATAAATAAATAAGAAGTTTGAAGAGTTTCTCTCCAAACTAGTTTGGAGGGAAACTTTGTTTAGTATATTCTTAGTATTAGTTAGTAATTACTACTTTCACATAGCTGTTTATTATTATAATTGTAACGTATAACTTTTTTAATTGTTTCCAAGTCGCGTGATTTGCACCTTTCTTGCTGTGTTCATGCAGCATGATTGTCGTGACCTACTCAATTTTCTAATACCAGTTTGGCATGAACCGCGTGGTTATTGGGTTCTACTGTTTTAGCTTTTAGATATCAATATCAGCCAATGGATTCTAAAAAAAGGAAAGGTATCATCAACCAATCAGCTTAGCATTCACCTATAAATGTTCTTCAATTCAAACATGCTACGTCAGTAGCTTTCTTGAAATTATTATTAATATTTTTAATCAGGATCGACCGCAACTTTGTCGGTAAGACGGTAACGATGACCATAAATCCAACTTTGTATTAGAATAGGGCAACGATGACCATAAATCGAAATTTTCTTTTTGATGAGAAATTGGGGAAGGAAAAATTTATAATTTACTTTTTGTGGTTTTCTCCTTTTTATCCTATTATAATTTAGTTTACAAATTTTTTAATATTTATATTTAAGCTCCAAAGATTTGTATTAAAATGAAATGGTTAGTGTTAGTTTCTAAAATTTTAGAACAATTGGCAAACTATGAGTACAAATTTGTCTAGATATAGATTCCTAAGTTTATAAGTATGATTAGACAATACTCAAGGTGCTGCAAATTAGAATACAAGAAAAAAGAAGCTGCAGGTTCAGGAATTCGAAATATGCCAAGTTTGATCAATTGAGAGAACAGGTTTGACCGATCGAAAGATGGGTTCTACAGAATTTAATTAGAGCCAATTAGTCTGTTAAGCCCATTAAGTGTTAGAGTTTCAGATCTAATTAAATTTAGTATATAAAGAAAACCTTAAGCGCCACGTTTTGAGGAGACTTTGGAGGTGTTCTTGTGAGATCTAAAAGATATTGTGCCTTCTCCTTTTAAAGTCACTATCAGAAATTATTATCATATCATTAGAACATATAGATCTAAAGTTGATGCTACAAGATCAACAACTGTTGATGACCTAAACTTTTGAAGGGGATTTCAAAGTCACAAACGTGGGTGTTTGTGTATAGCAAATTTAAGATAGAAGAGTCCGTGGAGTCAAAACAACCATGATCATGTTAGTAAGTTCTACAAGAGGTAGCTTTAAATTTAGGGTTTAAATCTATTGTGAACTTTCATTCTATCATAGTGGATTTGTTTACCTTAAGGATAGTTAGATTAAATCCTCCCCAAGTTTTTTACTTTGAAACTATTGATTTCATTGATTTTCCTAGGTCATCATATTACTGTCTTCTTTATTTTTATGCACTAAATAATATGATTGTATGTGTTTAACCTTGATCTCATAATTAATCTAATTAACTACTTAACTAATTCATTAAGTTTAACTATTTTGTTTAAAAGGAGTCTAAACAAAACAAACAGTTAGACTTCTATTCAAATTGAGAATATAACAAGCTGTTGAGTATGCACTGAACATACATGAGGAGGCTAATTTATATAAGTATTTTTCTCCGTCATTGATAAGATAGAAGTAAGGAGCAGTAATAATCTTTTGAAAAATTATTAGGTACTCTCGAAATTCCATAAATGTGTACTCTCTCCTCCCACATGAATGATGGGTTCCACCATGAATTTAATTAGTGGAATCTACCATTCATGTGAGAGGAGGGAGTATGCATTTATGGTACTCTGAGAGTACACAATAATTTCCCTAATCTTTTAATGTGGAATAGAATTTAATTTGCAAGTGTGGTTGTAATGATTCTCATCGATTGTAGATTTTACTTGATATATAATTTGTGGAACCAAATTAAATATTAAAGTTTTTTTTTTTTTAATTTTTAAATTTTTAATTTTTAATTTTTTCCTTTCTAATATATATTTCACCTTAATTATGATTTTCCAAAACTAAGAAACAAGAAAATCAGAATATGAATCTGCTGATTTTGCAAAATGACTTGCCATCACTCATGTATATGAGATTTTTTAGATCCATATAAGGATCTTATTTGGTCACCACTTCGTGCAAGGTTGTCAAAATTAAGACGTAGGATCGTGGAAAGTAGGTGGGATCATGAATCTTGGATCATAATATCCTACATTTTTTTTTTTTGGGAAAAAAAAGCAAAAGATACATTGACAGTAACTTTATATGTTAAATAATAATATAAATTATCCATTCATCCATAAAAAAAGATAACAAAAATTTGCATCAATATGATGTAATTTGTATATATACTACACATTGATGCTTCTATACTAATAAATTAATAAATATACTTAAATTTTCAACACTAATATATATATATATATATATATATTTAATTAGCAACCAAGTACGACAAGATGTTATCAATGGTTTTGAATAACCAAATTGAAAACTTCAATTTGCTTAAAAAAATTAAAAACTTAAATTAGAAAAATATCAAATCGTATCATCATGGCATTAGAAATAAAGAAAGTGAAGTTTTCAATTTTGAAATCCAAGTTATTAAGAAAAAAATTGAATAGTCAAATTTGTAATAGTGCAGCATCATTTGAAAAACAACAAAAACACTCCATTGTCCAATATCTTAAATAGCTACCCCACCTACCCCTCCTTTCTCATCTTCTAAATTATTTTGGATAAAGATTAGTTACAAACTTAATTGTAGTTTACAACTTCATTCAATATCTTTTTATTAGATATAATTTTGATAAATCTACTATTGGATTACATTTTCTTCTTATATTTTTCATGTTTGCGAAATTTCTAAAAGATAAAAAATCAATAGTTATTTTATTAATTAAATGTTTAAATTTTAAGTTTTTGAAGTATAAAATTATGTACAAAGAAATAAGTTTATAGATTGAATAGTAAATAACATCCAATTGGTATAAAATTTGATGTGTGTGTTAAGAATATGAAGATTATGCAATCCAATAGTTAGATTTTCAAAATATATAGTCATATTAATTCTTTTTAGTGGAAGTTGTAATTAAATTTTGTCCATTATTTTTCAACTTTGTTTCTCCTTCTTCATCTCTCTTCTATAATTTGCTTCTCCTTCTCCATCTCCATCTCCATCTCAACTCTTAACTCAAATCTCATTTGCAAATCAAGGAACTATGAAGCATCAATCGTTATGCAAAATAATGATCTACACTACCCCAAAAAATTTTTATGTTTTGATCTTTATTTGTCCCTTGCAAACATGTAGGTATTATTGTTAAGGGTTTGTTTTGGTTATATTTTGTAAAATCTTTCTCCCTCTTTCTTCTGATAAACCTTAGAACAACAAAACTCGTTCTATTGGTACATTATTTTTCATTTGGGTTCAACTGAGTTTTGTTAGGCTCAAGAAAATTGGTAGAAACCAAGGCCGTACGGGCCTATTGATCCTACCACCAATCCTTGATTGTGAATGATCTTGATTGTTTTGGGCATGTGAGATCGTAGGATCATACGATCAAAATCCCGATTTTGACAACTATGACTTTGCATTTGCTTCTTTGCTCAAACATGCTATGTCACAAAATTATTCTATAGGGCAATTTTTTGTATATATTCTTAAATGTTTAATCAATAAGAATACAATTTGTCTTAGTGTAAATAGTGTTTGAATCTCAAATCTCTTATTCAGCAAAAGACTTTACCAGTTGAACTAAATGTAACTCATAAGGAATTGGCTTTCTTCTTGCTATTCAGCATTTACAGGCAGCAAAGCTCAGAACCAGTTATTTTGATACTTAAATGTAATAAGATAAACTGATACTTTCCAAACAACAAATTTACGAAGGTAAAATTGATCATACCATAGGATGAAAAGCCGAAAAAGGTATACTTTATCTTAAAACAATTTCTCATGCCGGTGTCCCCCTGTTTGATGAGAATTTTTGTTTTTATTTTTAATCTTATCACATTAGATTAGACCACAATCAGCTTGTTTACAAATTGAAAATGAAAGGACAACCCTTCATAATGCTAAAGAACAAGAAATAAAGTTTAATAATCAGCTGAAAAAAAAAAATCAAAGTGGAGTAAACAACCCACTTAATCATGTCAGGCCAATAAGATTGTTCACATCACCTCGAATAATATTTAATCATGGACAAAATTAGATACATTGGATAGACTAATGTAAAAATATCTTTAATAAAATATACCAATGGCTTAAATATGTATAAGTCTAAAATACATCAAGTGCCCGGTGACTTTGACCTTGTAGAACGGATTTGGATTCTCTCCATTTGAAGAGATATGAAGAGTGTTCATATGACGGCCATAATTTAGAGTGGAGCAAATCTAGGGTCAAGATGCAACTAACTCATTAATTCTAATTTAGTTTAACTATAATTTTTTTTTTTTTTACAAGATAGAAATTCTATTACAGCATAATATAAGTGTATATGTGTGTGGAACTTTCTACTGGAGATTTGAACTCCAACTTTTATCCCCCCACCCCACAAGCATTTATACTTGTGTAGTGAACATTGCACCTAAGAGTGTGCAGCGGTTAGTTTAACTATAGTTAAATTTTGAATGAGTTAACAAAATCTATATCCTAGATTTACTCCACAAGTACACACTGAATCAAGACCATTTAATAAACACTCTATTTTACTTTGAAATGGGGGTCCATATCCTTGCAGAATTCAGGGCTTTTGCATCAATTTAGGCTTTTGTATCAGTGTAGGCATTTTATAAATGTACTAGTCTAAATTACATCAAGTGTCCCATGAATTTGGTAGAACCACGTGAAAATATCCAATGCATCCGCATTATTCTAGGCTATTTAGGAATATATAATAAACTAAATTCGGGCATCCGCATCAGTCTAGGCTATTTAGGAATGTATAAAGTCTAAATTACATCAAATTTAGGCTATTTAGGAAATATAAGTCTAAATTACCTCGAGTGCCTGATGACTCTGGCCTTGAAAAACCATGTGAACAAAATTCGGGGCATCTGCATCAATCTAACTTATTTGACCTTTTAAGCCAAATTCTAATTCTCATCCCGATCCTGTTGCAACAAACGGGCGGTAATTCCCATCCCAATCCTGTTGCAACAAACTTCCGTGTCCGGTATTGCATTAACAAAGGAAAAAAATTACTTTAAGGTTCTCTGAACTGGAGGAGGGAAGTCTTTGTGAATTTGGGTGATAATGTCATTAAACCTGAAACTATCCCACCATTTTATTGAGAATTCTCTGTCCAAGAGATTATTATTGATTGAATAGTTCCACATGCTGATCCAATGGATTCTGTACATGATTGTCATATGCAGAATTGCTGGAAACTGGGAACCATGGTTTGAGGCTTGAAATTTGGAGCAAAAGTACCTGAGAGCATCCTGAAGGGGTTTTGGAAAGATCTGAGGGATTGATCCAAACATTTCCCACCACTTAAGGAACCATGAAGGCACTGTGCTGGAGAATTTCTTATCAAACATTAAGAACCATGAATGATCAAAGTTCTTGTTCTGGAAAAATAAAACTTTCACAAAGGCATCCATATAATCATAGTAATTATACTGGAGTTCTGAGCTTGTGAGAGACTTGAGGTTCGTAAGGGTCTTGAGTGAGGAGGGATGTTCCCAATCTTTGTAGCTTACAAAACTTGTAATGATGAACTTGTGATAAAGGACTTCTGAGGAGTTATTCCTGTTCATGATATTTTCTATTCGAGCAGACTGTTCTTGGAGGAGAATGCTCTTATAGAACTTGATGTTTTCTCTGGATGCTTTGGGAGGTAATGTCATTCTAGGGGCATAACTTCCATCACTAGGGCTAAAGGATCTGTTATATGAATCAAATGTGGCTCAATATAAAAGATGTGTTGGATAAAGGGCTTTCAGATATAGGGAGACCTTCCTTTTCTAGGAATTTGGGGAGAAGGCTTTCGGGGTACAATTGGGCCAAAAGGTTCTTCGACTGTATATGGGGTGATCGACTTTGGTGGAGGTTGAGCTAAAGCAGAACTGTAACTGTGCTGACCTTGGAGCCTTTCATAATTTGGTTTTGGGATGGTAGACACCAAATAACGGTTGGCAACAATGGATGCTGACACAAGTAAGATTCTGGCTAGACTAGGAGGAAAAGGTACCAAAGGGCCAGGGTTCTTTGCCTGACTAGAACTACCAGTGGTTTATTGTTTAGGCAACTTTGGGGGTTGGGGATTGTACGGGTCGTTTCTCGGACATCTTGATTCTGCGAAAATTCACAGGTTAGGAAGTCAGGGATACTGTTTTGAGTTCCTTCTATGAATTCAATGTCAAAATCAAAAACTGAAAGGATGGCTTGCCATCGTGCAAAAATTTGTTTTGATGCAATGTTTTGAACATCTTTTTCTAAAACATGTTTTACAGATTTACAATCAATCCTTACTAAAAAGTTTTAATTTAAAAGATCACTTTGAAATTTTGAAATACATAGTACTATAGATAAGATTTCTTTCTTAATAGTACTATAATTAATCTGAGTGGGAGTCCAAATTCCTGAATGGAAATAGACAATCTGTTCAGGGGAAGTGGGACTGACACATTGGAGGAGAATGCTGCCATAACCAATGTTAGAAGCATCTGTCAGGACAATCTTGAAGGAATTTTCTAAGGGGATTCCTAAATAAAGGAGTGTCTTGACATATTTTTTGATTTCTTGGACAACAGAGGTATGACCAGGAGTCCAAGGAGGAGGACTAGTTCGAAGTCTATCAAAGAGAGGTTTGCACTTTTGTCTGAGATTTTGATAGAAATCGGCAATATAATTAAGAGATCCTAGAAATCTCTAGAGCTGGGTTTTATCTAGGATTTCATCTGGAAACTTGTCTACAAACTGAACGGCTCTGTCTATGGGTTTGATGACACCATGTCTTATATCAAAGCCTAAGAACCAGACACTAGTTTGGAACAGTTTGATTTTTAGGGCTGAAACAACAAGACCATTGAGCTTGATGGTATGGAGAAATGCTTGAAGGTGTTTCCAATGTTGTGTCAGGGATTCTGAAAAAATGAGTACATCATCAATGTACACAATAGCATGACTGGAGAATGGATTGAAAATCTCATTCATAATGTTTTGGAATTTAGAAAGTGCATTTTTGAGACCAAAGGGCATTACATTGCATTCGTAATGGCCAAAGGGTGTTGTAAAAGCTGTTTTGTACCTATCAGACTCTCTAATTTGTATATGCCAGAAACCACTCTTCATGTCAAACTTGCTAAAAACCACTGCTTTGCTAAGCCTATTGACTAAGTCTCTTTTGTTGGGAATAAGATACCTAATCCATTCTAAGACTTTGTTAAGAGGCTTATAGTTGATGACAAGTCTAGGCACACCTCTCAATCTCAGCATTTTTCTGGACATAAAAGGCTAGACAGGACCATGGTGACCTAGAGTTTCTGATGATTCCTATCTTAAGAAGATCCTCTATTTCAGCTTTACAAGTATCCATAAGTTCTTGACTCATTTGCATAGGTTGAGTTTTGGTAGGGATGTTCTTTTCATGGAAATCTTTGACATAGGGGAGAGCTACTTCGTGTCTCCTTCTGTGCTAAAAGGTTGTTGGTAGATCAAAGCAGACTTCCTGCTTAAGTTTTTCTTCAAACTTTCTGATCTCAATTTGGTAGCTTTTGCAAGCTAGCTGTTCATCAATTCTTCTGTAACTTAGTTCATAACTAAGGTACTTAAGGTGTTGGGTTTTGGCATTAATGAGGTTAAGGGTCTTAGAGACAGAGACTTCCTGGAGACTACCGATCTCTCTAGGTTCTGGGCTCCTAAGAAACTTAAACTTAACTGATTGGCCAAAAGGATGGGTAGTGATTCCTTCACTATCCGTGATGAAAGGGTACAACAAACACATAAATGGGTTTCCTAAGATAACCCTATCTGTCATGTTCTTGACAAGGACAAATGTGGTTTTAAAACATGTATCGTCTTGGCATACATGGGCTTTTGGGATTTTGAATTCAATTTGTATTTTTCCTCCACTCGCAGAAGTTAACCTTTCTTTGGTTTTCTTAAAGTATTTGGAAGGAATAATTCCTTCTTCAATGCAGTTGAGATCAGCGCCTGAGTCTATTAAGGCTACTACCTCAAATTCAAAATCTTTACTGATGACAATCCTGACTTTGGAATGCCATTTTTGGAAGTTGATCCTACTGATGGTCTGTAAGAACGTCTCACTGGATGGTTCCTGTACCATGTCAGTTGTAGGGTTAACTATTTCATCTGCTTAATCATCATAAGGGTTCTGTAATGAGGTTCCTTCCTCATTGCCTTGATGAGAAGTGTTTTCTATCTATTTGACTTTCTGGTCTAGGAGGTTGTGATCTACCCTAAGGACGGTTAACTCTTGCCTAAGGGTTCTCACTTCTAACTTGGTATCCTTGATCTCTTTCTGGAGATCTTGGATGGTAACTTCCTTCTTGGATTTGGTAAATCTGTTGTAGATTTTCTCCAAGTCAACTTTGGGTTCCTGAAACCTAGGTTTGGATGTACTGGCTTCCTTAACTAGGGTTTTATGGAAATCACTAAGCCTTTGAGTTTTGACAACTTGGTCTTCGATCTGTTCTATGAGATCTAAGAGGAGCTCTTCTTGCTTAGAAAGAACACTGATAGTCTTGTCCCCACAACAACTATCTTTACAGGCTAAAGGTTCATCTGGGCCACTAGAGGAGCTAGAGGAGACTCTAGAGGATTCAGAGGATGACCTATATAATTGGTGCTTGTCTTCCTCACTAGAACTATTGGAAGACTCACTGTCTGAGTGGTCAAGTTCTAAGAGTTTGAAGATTTCTTCTTGATTGGCTTGGTCACTAACAAGGGTGTTGGTAACAAATTTGGCTTTAGCTTTACACTCTTTCTGGAAATGACCTCTCTTGCCACACTCAAAACATTTTCCTGATGTTTTAGGTATGAACTTTCCTGTGGACTTGGATTTTCCTTTCTTGTAGAAATCATCAGTTTTGAACTTCTGTTTTCTATAGTACTTGGAGGCTATTCTCTTCCAATGGAACTTCTTAGAGGGTTCTTTTCCTCTTAGGTATGATTGAAGGTAAGCCGTACTGTGTACAGAAGTTTCCTACTTCGTACTTAACTTTACTCTTGCTGGCTTGGCTTTGGATTTTCAAATCTCTACACATCTTCATTCATTCACTCCGGATTGTGCTAGAGATGTCTCCATAAGTTAGGTTATCATAATCTATGACACCTAAGGGGCTAGCAAGGGTTTCTTTGACCTTCTCACCAAATAATGTGGGTAATCCATTGATGAATTTCTCCTTCCAAAATGGAGAGTTGCAATCACTTCTATGCATGACTTTGGTGGTAAGTACATCTTCATACCATTTGTATTTACTAAGATTCTTACATCTAAGGTTACTCAACTAGTCATAAATCCTAGATGTGATGTTGCTGGGTTTACCTACGAAGTGTTTCATAATCGTATAGATCAGGGTATTGACTTCGTCGGGAACACCTCTTCCTATGTGTTCGTCAAAGATGGGATTCTCATCCTCATCTGTTTGGACAGCATGCTTGATGTCTTCTTTAGACTCTTATGTTAGGAAGTTATTCCACCAATCTAATAGTTTTCTTGTGAATCCTAAAGTCATGAGCTCTATGACCTTTGTGTGCTGATGTCCATCATTTAGGTAGTTATTGGCTACCGTGGTCATGTGCTGAATCTTATTTAGGATTTCTTGTTCTAATAAACCATCTATGTTCCATTCATAGAGTTTACTAGTGGATACCGTGAACTGGGTATTCCTTTCCTCGTATTGGAGGTCAGGGGGTGTAGGTCTGGGATACCAATTCTTGGTTAGGCTGGTTGGGTTTACTCTGGGTTGGTAAAGGCTATTTATTTGTAATCCTCGAAATTAGTCTTCTAGGTGTTCTTTCTCCTTTTCAGTTTCTGAGGAGTTTCTACTAGAATTGCTAGAGGTTGTATGGGCTTCTAAGACAACTAGTCTAGGGTCTCTACTAGTTGAGGTATGGTCTGGTGAAGGGGTGACTGGTTCCTTCTTCACAAGTTCCTCAAGCTTCTAAGAGACTATTTCTAAGGCTGGTTTATCCTTAGGTCTGAGACTGGCTTGTCTGGTTATTGGGAGCTTGACTAAGGGCTTCTCTAAGGTCTAGATAGGTTTACTAGGGTTTCCTGGCTGAAGGATAACCTTGTTGTCTATCCTATCTTCTATCCTATCAAACTGTTTACCTATAACTCCTAAACACTGGTTAGTATAGTTGTTTTGCTCTATTACCTTCTTGACAACCTTTTCTTCATTGGTTGGGTGCTTGAAGGGAAAGGCAACTATATCACTACCATAGTGGTTAAAGAGTATGTCTTCCCGGGGAGGATGACTAGACCAAACAACTTTCTTATTTCCTTTGTTGTCTTCTGTGGTCCAATTGGTTTTGGTGATGACACAAGACTTCTTATGCCATTCAAAATGGTTCTCAAAGTATTCAAAGAAAGGGACATTGTTGGATATCTCCTTCATGAATTTTTTCCATTTTTCCAAAACTTCTTTCTTTTGTTCTCTAGTATGGTTGGCTCTATAGGCTTCTCTCTTGACTCTATTTTCCTCTGAGTCGAATTCTTTGCCTAGGGCATCCATATCAGGGGTGAACTCTTTCCTTATCACCATGAGCTGATGATCAATTTTAGTTTCTAGCTGAAAGGGATCTCTCATATCAGTTCCTGATGATGGAGGCTTTTGACTATCTTGACTAGTGTTGTCTTCCTCTTGATCAACAACTGACTCTTACTTGGTTGTGTAGCAAGGGGTACTAACCTGGGATTGGGTTCTTACACCTTGGAGCTCTGGGCCTAGGTCTCTCCTAGATTTGGGAAAGGGTGCTAGGTTTCTAGATGAGCTATACTGAGATGCAGGTCTATCTCTAAGAAGGATAGTTGGCTGCCTAAAGGGTTGGTGTAGATCTATTGGGGATCTAGACCTGGGTTCATCATAATCTAAGGGTGTCCTAAATCTAGACTGGTCAAAGTTAAGTCTAACCATTCCATCGGCTAGTTGCTGGACAAAATCTAGATTTGAATTTCTATCTGGATTTTGGATCTGTAGATAATGATTCTCATTTTCTAGAGTCCAATTTGTTGGGAAGGTGACACCTGACACACACACACACAACAAGTCCAACCAATTTTATATTTAAAAAACAAGTTAAGACAATTTAGTGAGCATATATTAACACATGTATTCCTTGTGATGACAAAATCACGTTGTACCTACTTATGTATCAAAAGTAGCAAATAATTCGTGTGTTGCGTGTGAAAACATGGCAAGAGTGTATAAGTGTCTCATATTATAACGATTTGAGATATGAGAAAATCAATTTCACTCATACACAATCATAACTGCTTGATGGGGACTATTACCTTCGAGGTACATCCTATAACTCTCACATTTCTTAGAAACACGCTTGCAACCATATTTAAAAGCATTTTGATTCTTTTTGCTTTTGTTTTTGTTTATATATATATATATATATATATATATTTTTTTTTTTTTACTTTTTTCTTTTTGAGCATAGCATGCATGGGCATATAAAGGGGAGAAAAGAAATACCCAATTATGTAAGTTTAAACATCACAATTTTGTTATACCGAAGCACACAGATGTTATTCATGATTGATGGGCTTTAGTGGTGAGATGGTTATTTATGCATTTCTTTTAAGATTTTCTAGTCCTTCCTATAAAAAAAGTGATATGAGTGTTAAGTATAAGAGAATACTTAATCGTACTCATCACAAACATGAGCCACAAAACTCACTTGCTTAATTGTGCATTAAGATGCTCATCTAACCTACAAGAGGTACAAAGTTTAGAAAACTTTGTTTCAATGGCCATCCAAGGTACACAAGTACCAATATACACAAACATACATTACTTTTGTATTTTTCTAAGTTTTTTTTTTTTTTTTTTTTTTTTTGAAAAAGAAACAAAATAAAAACTAAACAACCAAACAGAAACAGACAAACAAAATGAAAGTATGAAGATAAGATGCAGATGCATGAAAGCATGATTCCAAAAGCAGATAAGAAATCAAGCAATAAAGTCCTACTTTAGATAGGAAGAATTAAAGAAAAGGACAAACAGAAAAGACAATTAAGTCTTAGGCTCCTTTTTCACCCACACAGCACGAGTCTTTGGTCGTGAAGATGAAAAAGCACGTGTCTTATTATGCCTACTAAAGGACAAAAGAATTAAAATTCTCCTGAAATTGAGTTAAAAAGTTCAATTTTTTTAATAACTCTCCAAAAAAAAGTTGTAGGTCTTTGAGAGGAAACCTATGACCGTTTGGACACTTGCTTTTGAGGATACAACTTAAAGCAATTAGAACGAATGTGTCCAGAAACACCACAATGGTGACAAACATGAGGTCTAACAAATGATGTAAAATTAGCCAAATCAGTTTTGGATTTCATACCTTTATCACATTTTTCAGATTGAAATATAAAGACAGTCTTTGATGTAGAAGCCGTGCAAGAGGAGGAGCTAGAGGAAACAACATATCCTAAGCCAATCTTATTAGAACTAGAATTTGAGCACTCAAAACCTCATCAAGCTTTGCACTAGACATTCTCTCTATTTGAGTTCTAGCTTGACTAAGCTCAACCTTGAGATTCTTGACTCTCTCTTCTAATAAGGTGTTTTCCACAAAAAAAGTCTCAACTAACCTTGTAGTCTCATCTAGTTTGACTAACAAATCAACTTTTTTCAGTTTTTACCTCATCAAGCTCTTTTCTACAAAGATGAGAAGTCTTTTCAGATTTTATAAATTCAGTGCATAGCTTATCATAGGCTTCCTATAGGGTCAACTTCTTAGATACTTCATCATCAGAAGAATCCTCACTGTCACTAGCACTCTTCACAATCACCTTATTACTTGTGGCAACAAAAGTCATAGAGCGACCACATTCATCCACATACTTATCAGAAGAGTCATTCTTAGTATCGCTCTAGGTAGCAACCAACCCTTTATCTTTTGAATTCTTGGTCTTTTTGTGATGCCCTAATTTGATTGATTGTGTGATGTGTGTGAGTGTGTAATAAGTCCCACATCGGGTATTTATTGGGTTGAACTGGGTTTTATTAATAACTACAAGGAACCTCAATTGTGACTAGTCCTTTTGAGGTATAGCGCAGATGTGGCTAGCGCTTTTCCTTGGGTCGTTACATATGGTATCAGAGCCGGTCCAGTAACCCCGTGTGGGCTTAGAGACATTACCTCACAAAGTAGGCCCTAACAAGGACGCTAGGGATTTAAGTGGGGGAGATCATGATGCCCTAATTTGATTGACTGTGTGATGTGTGTGGATGTGTGATAAGTCCCACATTGGGTATTTACTAGGTTGAACTAGGCTTTATTAACAACTGTAAGGAACCTCAATTGTGACTAGTCCTTTTGAGGTATAGCGCAGATGTGGCTAGCGCTTTTCCTTGGGTCGTTACATATGGTATCAGAGCCGGTCCAGTAACCCCGTGTGGGCTTAGAGACATTACCTCACAAAGTAGGCCCTAACAAGGACGCTAGGGATTTAAGTGGGGGAGATCATGATGCCCTAATTTGATTGACTGTGTGATGTGTGTGGATGTGTGATAAGTCCCACATTGGGTATTTACTAGGTTGAACTAGGCTTTATTAACAACTGTAAGGAGCCTCAATTATGACTAGTCCTTTTGAGGTGTAGCGCAGATGTGGCTAGCGCTTTTTCTTGGGTTGTTACATATGGTATCAGAGCTGGCCTAGTATCCCTATGTGGGCTCAAAGACACTACCCCACAAAGTGGGCCCTAACGAGGACGTTAGAGATTTAAGTGGGGGAGATTGTGATGCCCTAATTTGATTGATTGTGTGATGTGTGTAGGTGTGTGATGAGTCTCACATCGGGTATTTACTGGGTTTAACTGGGCTTTATTAACAACTACAAGGAGTTTCAATTGTGACTAGTCCTTTTGAGGTATAGCGCAAATGTGGCTAGCGCTTTTTCTTGGGTTGTTACACTTTTCCTTCATAAGATAGTTTGGGCACTCTATCCTCATATAACCAAAACCTTTGCACTCATGGCATTGGATAAGGGGTTTTTCACTCTCACCCTTCTTAGAGGATTTAGATTTCCTAGGAGGTTTGTCCTTATCCTTTTTCCTATATTGAAGAAGCTTAATAATCTCATTAGGTATGAAGGTTAGATCCTCATCCTCATCCTCATCTTCATCTTCGATTTCATCTTCATTTTCAAAGTCATCAATCTCTTCCTCTATGCCCTTAAGAGCCAAGTTTATACTCTTTCCACCTTTTCTTATTAAAATTAATCCCATCTCATAGGTTTAAAGGTACCCTACAAGCTTAGTCAAAGGAAGTTGATCAATGTCCCTCACTTTTTTTTTTTTTTTTTTGGGGGGGGGGGGGGGGGAGGTGTACGAAAAAAAATGTAAAAAAGAGAGATAGAGATAGTAGGCCTAACCCAACCTCAAAGTGTCATGAAAATAGAACTTCAGTGTTGTTTCACTAGTTTTCTTGATTTTTCAAAATTTCAAATTATTCTACTCATTTTGTTTTTTTGGAGATAATTAAAAGAAAGATAATTCTAGCATATTGAGGAGATTGTAATTCACTCAAACTCATCAACCAAGGTTTCTTCCCATTATAAATTGAAAATTGGTACACAATTCCAAAGCACACTAGAGATTCAAAGAAAGCTCTTAAGAAATACTGTAAGTCTATAACGTGGTTGCTAATTCTTTTGGTTAAAACACAAACTTTGCCTCAAAAGACATGAAATTCTTTGCTCTCTATGCCCCAAAATCATCATCTCAAAATATTGCCAATTGTTTTCTATTTCCTAAACACAAAAGCCTTAGTGTCGAATAACCAAACCTAACTAATCATCTAGTCATTACTTTGTGCATGTTGGTATAAAGCTCGAAGCCCAAACCTAAGGCTACGTTTGTTTTGGCATAAAACCATTTCAGGAAATGGTTTTACACCTCACCATGTGTTTGGTTGTGCATGGAAAATAGAATTTTCCAGAAAACCGTTTCATTTGACTGTAAATATTATGGCTTTG
The DNA here is from genome assembly GCF_001633185.2 of Quercus lobata. Taxonomy (NCBI): domain Eukaryota; kingdom Viridiplantae; phylum Streptophyta; class Magnoliopsida; order Fagales; family Fagaceae; genus Quercus; species Quercus lobata. Next base: position 33,647,999 of record NC_044906.1, on the reverse strand, counting down.
ACCCGGAAAATGTTTTACATTTCTATTTTCACTTCAAACCATTTTCGGACTTCAGACGCGCAAAGAGAGAGAGAGAGAGAGTGAGCTAGAAGAGAGAGCACAGGTGGCTGCCCAGCCAAGCTTTGGCCAGCCCAAAATCGTGCCACCCCCATCGCTCAGATCACGCCGTCTCACCGCCCAAATCACGCATTGGCCATGCTTTTTATTTTTTATTTTTTATTATTTTTTCTCTCTCTCTCTCTCTCTCTTCTTCCTTAACTCTTCTTCTCCCTCTTCGATCGCCAGTCATGCACCGACGAGGACAGGTTGAGTTCCGATCTTGACAACTGACCACAGGCTGTGCTCCATTAGGCTCTCCAACGCAGCTCTCCACTGTTTTCCTCTCAATCCACGGTGAGTTTCTCCCTCATCTTCTCACTCCACCTCACCGCCGACTAGTCAAACACCTCCTCTACCTCTGCATGAACCCGATCCACCATCGCCATAGCTCTCGATCTGGAACGGTCTCACCCTCCCTCTCTTCTCCACGGTGGTCTTCATCTTCTCATCTCACTTTTTCTCTCTAACCCGAACCAAACCCCCCACATATTTTTGTGTTTGATATTCTTTTTCTTTGATTTCAGATTTTGTTGTTATTGTGGTGGTGTGAATGGTGGTGTTTTGGTGGTAACAGAGCGATGGGGGTGGTTTTTTTCCTCTTCTCGATCTGGATTTTGGGTGGTTGGTGTTGGGTTGTGCCTTTCCTTGGTGGTGGCGGTGGCTAGATCAAGTGGTGGTTGGGGGTTGACTTGTGTTTCCCTTTTCTGAAAATAGGTTTTTACATGTAAGACCAAACACAAAGAATAATTTTCCGGCATAATTTTCATAACACAGTCAAACAATAGAACATGTTTTCCTTTTCCATAAAATATTTTCCCCTGAATTTATTTTACGCTCGGAAATGAATTTACATAGAGCCAAACGCAGCCTAAATCTCACTCTCAAATTTTTTGACAAAATGTTCTTGTTTGATTAGGATCAAACATGCTTGTTTTGGAATTAGGATTTTGATATACTCAGATATTTTTAACATTAAAAAAAAATTGTTTTCAAGGTTGTAACTGCCAAATCCATTTTTATGTTATTAAATCTTTTGTGACATGTTTTAATGTTGGAATTGTATGACATTACTACAACTACAATGTTCTTACTTATTTCATTGGTTGGGGTAGATGCCTAACACCTTTCCACTTTATAAGTTAGCCTTCCATCTTAGACAAGGATGGACCCAAAAGGGGACCCAAGGGGGCTTGGGCACCTCTAGCCCAAAGAAAAAAAAGGAAAAAAATTTTTGGGCCCCAGGCCCAAAGAAAAAAAGAGAAAATTTTTTATTGGTTATATATATATATATATATATTTATTTATTTCCAAAGCTGCACTTCCCTCTTCCAAAAACTTAGACCCCTTCCCTTTTAACTAACCTAGCTCAACTAGAAACTATCAAACTCAAAAACTTAACAAAAACAAAACTTAAAAAAAAAAAAAAAAAAATCCTAATTAGCCCAATATTAGAGTACTAGCATCAGGTATTCTAAATAATAAATATTTAGTATTTAGAATACCAAACACCAAAAACACTACTATGCGAGACATTTCAAATGCTAAATTAGCAAAAGTAAGTTTTGGTTTGTGAAAAAAAAAATTATATATATATATATATTTTTGCAACAGCTGATGCTCTTAAGAAACAATATTATTTTGTATTATCTTTTCTTTGTTGGTAGATGATTACATCTTAATGTATTAAGAAATAATGATTTTGTATATTTATCTTGATATTTTGTTAGTACTTAGTACTATATGGATACCTATTTGGATTTTTTTTTCCTCATGCTTCGGCCCCTTAGCTTGAAATTCTAGGTCTGTCTCTAATCTTAGATTAATGGTTTAGCTAGTTCTTATAGTGTAATTTTTATCTTTTTAGAATCTAACTAGGACTCAAAGCTATGTAATTATAGATTAATCCTAATCCAACCAAATCTCCATTATTAAGTGAAAGAAAAATATTGAAGTTACAAAAAATTTTGTTACAAAATAACTTACAGATTGATGTTGCAAGAATATGATTGGTGCCACTTTTAACAATATATGAATGTTTGAATCAATTTTGACTGGTGACATGTTAGTTTATAAAGCATATGTAGTAAAATATGTAATATTCCTAGCATCACTTAAGTGAATTAGTCATATTAAACCATGAGAATAATGGATTTTAAATGTAAAAAAATTAATATAGACTATTAACAAAATTGATGGTTAATATAAAAATTCCCATATAAAAGTTTTGCCTTAGGACTGAATTGTATTGGGCCGACCATGTTACCAAGTATTTGGAACAGGTATATTTTTCCCTCAAAAATAAAATTTTTAGGTCATGAAATATATTTGATCGCTAAATGGTATTTTTCTTGTAGTACCACAATCAAAAACAAGGACTACTTTCTTCTACATAAGAGACTTGAAACTTGTCATTCTATTATGCATATATTTTAGTTTGGATTTTCACATTTTATTTTAGATTTATGCTTTGGCCCCCAACTTCAAATCTTGGTTCCAGTCCATAACGTAACAATTATTTTTGAGAGTGATTGATACTTTAAAGAACAGGATCCTTCCAATTTCATTAGAATTGATGTACTATATATCCTTGACAATATATGCTCAATAAACGTTTTATTTGTCATACATATGGAGTCCAGTAAAGCTCACCAGCTTTATTGAAGTAATAGTAGAAATTCAGAGGGCTTTTGTCATCTTCTATTATGCGTTGAGAAGATATATATGCTTTAATGGCCTTGGTCCAACCAGGCAGAAAGTCGAGGTACGTAACGAGCTGGCACCTCCTGATTTGCATTCTCATTCTCATATTCAACGGTCCGTTTTACCAATCTTTGGTCACCCTTTGTTGAAACCTGCATATTGGACTTCAAGTTCTTCATAATGTCCAGGAGGCTTCTTCACATGGGATGTGTCCTAGACAGGCTTGTTAGACACCTTTCGGTCTCTACACCTCAATCCAGATGGGAAGTTCCCTAATCATATTCCCTACCCTGAGGACAAGACTGCCATGGCACTAACTCGAGCTGCAGTGTTACAAAACACTGCTGATCTTGGGATAGTTTTTGATACTGATGTAGATCGTAGTGGTGTGGTAGATAATAAAGACAACCCAATCAATGGGGATAAGCTCATTGCACTCATGTCAGCCATTGTACTGAGGGAATACCCTGGAACAACCACAGTGACTGATGCTCGTACAAGCGTAGCACTTACTAGATTTATTGTTAATAGAGGGGGTCATCATTGCTTATATCGGGTTGGTTACAGAAATGTCATTGATAAGAAAGTTCACCTTAACGAGGATGGTATTGAAACACATGATGGAAACATCTGGTCATGGTGCACTTAAAGAGAATCATTTCCTTGATGACGGTAACTTTTATAGTTTGTGCTTCTCTTTGTTTTTCTTGGTATTCAATTAGACTTAATTTACCTATCAAAAAAAAAAAAAAGAAGACTTAATTCAATATAAGTGTACACTAATTACAACTTATCAACTTAACATTTGTGAAAAGAATTGTAAAATTATTGTATATTTGAACTTATTAAATTAATAATCCTGACGAAATAAATTTCACTACTTTTTTCATAACATTGTAAAAAATTATGATATGAGTTTAATTACTAGTTAAGCCTCTTCATGAAATAGTTATAGCTTTTGAGTTTGATACTCTAACATGGTACGATGTAATTTTATAAGAGATACTTGTAATATTTTATATATGTATCTTTATAAATCAAGTGTAAAAGCAATCTGTCAAGAGAGAAATTGGATTCAAATCCTCATCTCACTTATTGTAAGCAACCAAAAAGTAAAGTGTAATTAATAATTGTCTTGTTAAGTCAAATCTCATGTCTTCTACTCTGTTGGATATGGGCTTACATGGTAAAAATCATCAACGAAATGGTACAGATGAAGCTTGTAGGATCGGATGAGGGGATTGGTAGTCTCATAAAAATCTAGAAGAACCTTGGGAATCCGGAGAGCTGACGATGAATATTATCTCCGAGCCTAGAGACGCAAAGGCAAAAGGTGTGCAAGCAATCGAAACATTTCGAAGCTACATTGAGGTACTTACATATCCTATTACACATATTCAAGTTATAATGCATAGTTTTTATTATCCAATAAAAAGGTGGTATTTTTTTTTTTTTTTTTATTACAACAAACTACTTATTCACTTGTAGGAAAGACAACTTAATGGGTGGGAATTAGACTCGTGGGGACTGTTGAGTAAGCGAGGGTGCCTTGTAGACTCTAATGACACACCGGCTGCCGTTGATGCTCACATGTACAGGTGCAAATAAAATTAGAATTTACAATAAGATATATAAAATCTCATTATATAATTGTCAGGTTTAGTTTCTATGTGAATCTTCATAATGCTGCAAATTCAGGGTTAAAGTTTCCGATGAAGAGCATGGTGAACATGGTTAGGTGCACATTTTGATAGGCCAAAATACGAATCGACTCCTTGTGATAAATTAACCAATTAATTTAGCCAAGTGAATTAATTAAGTTAATTAACATGCAAACATGTGATAGCACAAACAAATCACCAATAAACTAAGTATACAGCGGAAAATAAATTGACATGGTAATTTCTTTACAAATGGGGAAAACCTACACGGCTAAAACACCACCGGGTGATTTTCAGGTTACCACTTCCGAAATTTCACTATTATCACAACAAGCGATTATAAGTAAAGGAATCCTAGTACCTTATACCAACCTACAGTTGAATCCTTACCCCAATACCTAATTGGACTTGTTCTGTAATGACAATTTCTCATTTCAATGCACCGCTCCCAAGTACGTGACTAACCAATTACATGGATCCCAATATGCGACTTCAATTACCAACTAGAGAAGGTTGTTGGTAACAAAGTTCTTCAGTTCATTCTAATGATGAAAATCAAGAAGATGCTTGGTTACAAAACCCTACAGTGCACAAATATAGCAACTTCTTCAAAAACGATGAATTAGGGCAAATTTTGTCTCCAGTCACAACTTGCTTGAACAGATTTTGCTCAACACTTGTGCAACTTGTGAACATTTTGACGACTCTTAAAATAATTATTTTATATGTCTATAGTTGTGAGAAGAGAAAGTCCAAACACATAAAATCGGATTGGAGTCAAAATAGAATTGGAATTCTATTTTTCATAAAGCTCGACAGATACCTGTTTGTCGAGATGCTGTCGAGCAGATGTCGAGCCATGGGGCTAAAACAGCTTCTTAAGCTTGATGGATAGCTAGCTGTCGAGATTTAATAAACAACACTTCTTCAGTTTGAATCTTGGACAAACTTGCATATCTTCAACACTCGATCTTGAAACACAGTTTCTTGAAGTATTAAACACATCCTAGATTTAACTAAATATAAGTAAAGTGACATATGTTCCTAACAAGTGAATCACATATGTCCTAACACATTTGACAGAGTATTCACAATCCAAATATAGTTGTAAATATGCAATCCATGGTGCCAGGTGGCTGCCAATCTGTGACAAGAGATCTTAGAGACAAGTATTGTAAGAATTGTATGGTTAAATGATTAAATTTACCATATTCTAATAGTTTAAATTTTTAAGACAATCAAACATCAATAATTTAACATGGTATTAAATTTACCATTTACTTCTAACAAGTATGGCACATTGTCCCTCCATTGCCCATACAAATATTTATTAATTGTTGTTTTGTTTATATGATTTACGATTTTCAATCTTTGTAGGTTTTTCATGGCAAGTGGAATGGATAGAATCCTTGACATCTGTCAAATTGACCGTTTTGGTACCATGCTTCAAGCTCCATTAACCATTGAAACAAAATAAAGGTCAAGATATAGTAAAGCAATTGAGTTAATTAAACTTCTCAAGTTCCTTTTTACTTTTTGAGTTAATTAGGGCCTGCTTGGTTTGAACATCACTCAAAAATCAGTTCTCAAAATTCGATTCCCATCACTCAAAACTCTAACCCATATCTCATATCTTATACTCTACTTTTCTCTTGACTTACCCAACTATAAAGTGGTAATTTTCAACTATATTTTGTTGGCTTTAATTTCGTGTCAAATTTGATTGTATTTTGTTAATCTTTTCTTTGTATGTTTGTGGGATTTAATGTGAGCGTTAAGTGTGAGAGTTTGGTGAATAATTGTGAAGACAGTGAATTTCGTGACTTGCTCGCGATTGACTCGCGAGTGGACAACCTGAGAAAGGTCATGTGAGAAGCACATCTTGGATACTGAATAGTCTTTTGCCAGCTTGTATTTCTTGAGTCACTTCATGGCTTGGCCAACCGCAAGTGACCCGTGAAACTCTCTGTTTGGATGATTTTAAAGAGTTCTTTCCTCATTTCTTTACCCACATTATATAAGCCCAAATTACCCACAAAATTTTAAGGGGACTTTTAGAAAGAAAACCCTAGCAATACATTTGAGAGTTAGAGATTGTAAACCCACAATGATCTACACAATTTCTTTTAGTTTTCCTCTACTCTTACCTCTCCAATTACAAATCCTTGAGAGGTTCTTACCCCAAACATTTAACTCACCCAAATGAGTGTTAAGAGAAGTTTCGGTGCATGTGGGAATCATTGGAAGAAGCCATTGATTGGCAGATGCAATTTAGAGCTAATTGCGGGATCAGAATAATTAGTGAAGAAATGACTCAGTGAAGTCCGTTGGTAGCTAGAATTTGGAGGGTTCAAGTACAGTGAGTAGATTAGGCTTGGAGGGTCTTTTTGATATCCTTGTACTCCAACTTTATTTATTAGTGGATCATTTCGGCTTGGATGGCTGCAGAGAGGTTTTTCGTCGAGTATTTCGGTTTCCTCTTTGATAACATATTCTGGTATTATCTTGAGTTTGCATCTATTTTCTCTTACTCTTTTGCTTTACATTTATTCTTTATTGTTTGTGTTTATGCACTAGAGAGTTGTTTCGGTTTATTGCATTTCATGTACTCTTATTCTGCACTTAGTTAAGTAGAGTAAAAGCAATTTAGTTGTTGGTTTAAAATTAGGGGTTGTTTGTTCTGTTTAGGCCTCTATAAATCAGATTCCTTTAACTTAATTAATTAGTCAAGTAGTTACTTAGGTTAATTATTCAGATCTAGGTTAAACTCATGCAATCATATTACTTAGTGCAGAAAAGTAAAGAAGACAGTAATCTGATGAACTAGGAAAACCAATAAAACCAACAGTTTCAAGATAAAAAAATATAGGGAGAATTTAACTTAGCTATCCTCAAGGTAAACAAATTTACTATTATAGAATGAAAGTTTACAATAGATTTTCTCCCTAAAATCTAAAGCTACCTCTTGTAGATCTTACTCACATGACCACGTGCAGTTCCGAATCTATGGACTCTTCTATTTGAATTTGTCACACACAAACACCCACGTTTGTGACTCTGAGATCTCACTGGAAGTTTTAAATCATTAGTTATGTATGATCATGTAGTAGCAACTTTAGATTTACCGGTTCTAATAATGTGTAGATGGAATTTCGGTAGTGACTTTGAAAGGAGAAGGCACAATATCTTTTAGATCTCACAAAAACACCTCCAAAGTCATAACAAAATGTGCCTTAGGGTTTCTTTTATATACTAGGAGAATTAACTCTAAAATCCTAATCACTTAATGGGCTTAAAAGACTGATGGGATTTAATTAAATTCTACAGAACCCATCTTTTGATTGGTTGAACTTGTTCTTTTGATTGGTCAAACCTAGCATGTTTTGAATTCCTGAACTTGCAGCTTCCTTTTTCTTGTATTTTGACTTGCAGCACGTTGAGCATTATCTAATCATACCTATAGACTTAGGAATTTATATCTAGACAAGTTTGTGTTCACGATTTGGCAATTTTTCTAAATATTTAGAACCTAACAAGGGTCCAAACAAGCAATAGTGTTTTCCACTATTTAAGCTTTCACCAACAATGTGTTTGGCACAAATATTTGCTTTAATTTTCATCTTAAAAATTCAACTTTAAATCAAAATGTTAGAGCCCACACATCTGAATGGGCCAGAACGGTCCACACTCAATACTTGCATGAACATCTCTCTCCAATTAAGACAACCCAGCCACCCCACCTCCTACCACCACCAACAACCCAACCACCCTGCTTACAACCACCATTGCCATTGTTTTCCATCCACCACCACACAAATCACAAAAAAATCAAACCCATCCACCGTAGCAGATCCATTCACACCACCACCACCACCACCACCACCTTCAACACTACAACAAATTACCCTATAAAACCCACAAACTCTAAACAACAAAATCGAATCCCAAAAAGAACATCTCAACCCAATCTAAACACAAATCACAAATTCAAATCGAATCTCTAATCTCATTATTGGGCCTTCATCATCACTATCGAAGTGGACCTTCTTTCTTTTTATTAATGGAGTGTTACGAGAAAAAGCGGAGAAATTGAAGAGAGAGAAAGAAAGAAAAGAAAGAATGAAAGAAAAAAAAGAAGCAAGTGGGAAGAAGAAATAAAGAAAGAAAGAAGCTAAGAGAAGAATCAATGTGAAGAAGAAAGAAGAAGAATAGAGAAGAGAAAAAGACAAAATCCTAGTATAATCTAGAAGAAGAAAGAAAGAAAGAAAGAAATAGAAGAAGAAAGAGAATCGTTGGGAGATGTGTTTGTGATGGAGTAAAGTCTAATGCGGGTCCCACACATGTAAATATTTACAAAAATGCTACAATATCTCATTTCTCATAATTTGAAAACTCTCAAAACTTGTTTTCAATTTCCATAACTCTAACTCAATTTTTTGAGTTTTGAGTTATGGAAACTGAAAACAAAAACTAGACCAAATAGATTGTTTTGAAGTGAGACCCACAGATTTGGAGATTTAAGTGATGAAAACTAAGTTTTGAGTTAGGATTTTGGCTAAACCAAACACTCTCTTAGATTCCTTACTACATTCGACTTTAGCTTGCTTGAGTAATTTCTTTGCAAAAGCTTGTAATGTTAATATAGTACTCGGTATAACTCTATTCCAGTGCACCTTAGAAAAGTTTAATTTTTTTTTTATTAAAATTTTATATATTTTTTCCTGGCTAAAGTTTGCATAAATGGGGATGATTTTATGAAAGGAAAGATATTCCTTCAAGCTTGTTAACATCCACTATTTCAAATACATATCAATAATTAATGCAGGTATGTTCGTATTTTGATACATAAAAGTAGATATGGAAAACGATATGGACAATAATGGATTTTTAAAAACCTTATATGAAATTTATTGTGTAAAGGGACATGTGTCCAAGGACACATTTGGAATGCTTGGAGAAAATTTGGTTATTTTTGTAAAATTTGGGGGTAATTAGATATTTTGGGTAATTTATGGGGTAATTTGGTAATTTTTGTGAAAGGTAGGAACAATTTGGTACTTTAGGTGAAAGGGGAAATTTTTTAATTTTTAATGAAAATAGGAGCATTTTTGTAACTCTAGCGGGGCATTTATGTTATTTTATTTTGATGAAACATAGGTACAATTTGGAAATTTTAGTGATGGTAGAGGCAACCTATTAATTTATGTAAAACTTGGGTTATGCTTGTAATTTCATTGAAATTTGGAGGTTCAAGGGCATTTATGTTAGGGCCAACTAGGATTAGGCTAACTTGGATTTGATATGCTTGAATTGGGTCAAATGGAGTCCGCGTCACAATGAACATTGAGTGCATACAAGCTTCATAGGTTGAGCAATGTTTGAGTTAAGTCTTGTGCTTGATCAAGTTTCAGATTTGACCTTATGAGGGTTTGAGGTTTGAGCCCATAAACTAGAATGTTGAAGATGAGACTACCTCCTTGGACATTCTCCTTGTCCAACTAAATTTTGTAAATGCTTCGATTTTAAGCATAAAGAAATTCTGCAAGTTTTCGTTTTAATTTTAGTGCAAACATGTTGTAGACACTTGATTTTGTACCCATAATTTAATCTTGAAAAATGACTAGAGTGACAATTCATATACCCAAAATTTAGAGTTGCATTACATGCATTAATTCATTCATTGCATATTATAAAAATGATATTGAAATTCTAACGGTCGCGACGGTATGTCTGATTTCCAAATCGAACCATTGGATTGAAAGATATCACATGATTAAGTTTTCACGGTCCGCATGCATTTTGTTTGGGTGGAACAGATCATGCATAATTAATTTAAATTAATTCTGATTGGCTAAACAATTAAAATTAATTAAATAATTTTGTGATTGGTTGTTGGTTAGTGTCAAAAATTGGCCTACTTGCATGGGAATAAAGTGGATAACAAGATAACAAAAAAGTTGTGGATAATCAAGTCTTTTTGGAATATTTATCTACAAGATAATTATCAATTTAAAGACCTAAATATCAAGAAAAATGAATTAATTTTTAGAACACGGATTAAAAATGCATCTAGATGCAATTCCTAGCTAAAAAATCCTTAAAAAGGGAGTTCAAATTGGACCAAAACTCAAACACAGACCTGGCACCCAAGAGGCTTTTGGCCCGGCTCGAGGACCTCCTGATTAAGATAAAGCCTATCCTTTTCAACTTTTTAGAGATAAGGACACGTTCCAATTCATATCCGATCTCATTCAACTTATTTTTTAAGCATCCCAACCTCTATAAATAGAGGGAAAAAAAAATCAGAATTAAGGGTGATAGGCTTAGAAAGTATTGACCCCTTGTGATAAATTAAGCAATTAATTAGCCAAGTGAATTAATTAAGTTAATCAACATGCAATACGCATGGTAGTACAAACAAATCACCAACAAAGTTAATATGCAACATAAAATAAAGTTGACACGGTAATTTGTTTATGAATGGGAAAAACCTCCAAGGCAAAAACCCTACAGGGGGATTTTAAGGTCACCACTCCCGAGAATTCACTATTACCACAACAAGCAGTTACAAGTAAAGAATCCCAATACATTATACCAACTTCCAGTTGAACCCTTATTCCAATACCCAATTAGACTTGTTTAGTAGTGACAATCTCTCCTTTCAATGCACAGCTCCCAGTACATGACTAACCAATTTGATGTGCAGATCCTAGTATGTGGCTTATATACCAACTTGAGAAGGATGTTGGCTGCAAAGTTCTCCAGTTCATCAACACGATGAAGATCACGAAACTCCTTGGTTACAAATCCCTATAGCGTACAAATGCAATAGCTTCTTCAAGAGAAAAATGAACTAAGATATATGTCTCTAGTTCACAATATGCTTGTGAAAAACTTTTGCTTTGATGTGCATCAGTTGTGACGGCTCTTAAAACAATCCTTATATATGTTTAGGGCTTTGAGAAAAGAAAGCCCAAACATCTATACACGGATTTGAGTGAAATTAGATCTAAAAAACTGATTTTCTTAAATCTCAATAGATAGGGTATCTATTGAGCAGCTGTCGAGCATCGAGGTAAACTGCCTTTAAACCTCGATAGATGCTAGCTGTCAAGTTTTAAAATCCAGCACTTCTTCACTTGTTTCTTGGACAGACTTGCATGGCTTTAACACTTGGACTTGAAACCTTGTTCCTTAAAGCATTAAACACATTCTAGATCTACCTAATTACAAGTAAAGTGTCTTTTGTCAAAGAATTAGTCAATTCTATATTGACATATGTTCTTAACATGATTCACATATGTTCTAACAATCTCCTCCTTTGGCAATCCATGACAAAACCACAACAAACAAATAAATATATGAGAAAAGTCATAAATCACTCAACTTATACTCACTTGTTCAATATAACAAAATTTATTCTAACATAAACTCTTGAAAAACTTTGTAAGAAGAGAGTTCATGGCAAGCAAGACTTTGACAACTTGTATTTCTGAAACATTTTAAACAAAACTCATCATAGCATCTTAGTATAAAACAAAAATATAAGATTGCATACAATATATAACAACCTCATCATATATATATAACATCATAAGTACAAGGTTTGTTATCACAAAGTAAGAACAATGTTTCCATAAAAGAAGAAAAGAAGAAAATACATAAGTCCTCACTACACCCCTCAAAATATAAACACTCCCTCTATCACAAAAATGTCCTATGCTAATTCTCCCCCTAAATACATGACTGCTCTCATCCCAATACTCCCCCTTTTTATCCAGAATGACAAAAGGTAAGTAACTCAAGTAGTCATCTCATCGTCACCAGAAGAGCCAACATCCTCTTCCTCATCATCATCATCGTCGTCGAAGTCACCATCATAATCCTCATCCTTAGATGCCTCTGGAGAAGGAGAGGAAGACTCTACGAAGCTACCAAGGCGAGCCTGCCATCGAGCAATATGGCTGACACAGGTGTTCGCTTGATACAACTCAGTAATGAGTGTATCAAGGTGAGCATCCATGCGCTCAAGTTGTGCCATGACTGCCTCGAGGGTCACACCATTCGATGAAGAAGGTGCAGATGTGGAAGGATCAGAAGAAGTTAGAGGAGTAGCTGTCTCTGTATGTGGTCGCTTCGATCCAAGCTAGGCCTCCCTCCATCTGACGGTAGCAGTGTTTATGGCACACACAGGGGAAAAGTGTGTAGATTCTAGATAAGAGACAGAAAAATAGTGAAGAATCCACGTGATAACCTAAGGAAAAATGAGCCTATCATGGGTCGCCGTATCCCTATAAACATCTACAAGGGAGAGAATGAAATGAAAAGGAAAATCAATAGTGAGTCCTTCAAGAAGGGATAACAAAAATCGAGCATGAGGCTCAATGATAGAGTTATAGTGAGACAATGGATGGAGAACGAATGTTATCACCATGTTAAGGAATCTCGGACCTTTTGCAAAGCCCGAGCAAGGGGTGTTTTGACAGTCACCCCATGATTAAGGTGTCTCATAAAAGTGAGACGAAAGCTCGTCTTTGGACACAGTTCTTAGACGCTCACAATCGAGGTAGTCAGCAAACTCTACCCTCGGTACATGTAACACCTTGAATATAAGATCCGGAGTGACTACGATGTGCATACCTTGAACTCGAGTGACAAAATGAGATACTAAATAATCAAATCCATGCATATTAGAGTAAAACTCTTGTATGATCACGGAGGGACAAGTGACGAGATGCCACACAGTGACTCCTAACCCCTACTGTAGATGATAGTGGGAAGGTTAGTATCAAAGCTGTTTGATAGAACAGCTTGGCATTTCGAATGAATGCCTCGTCATGAGAAGTTCTTCGAAAAGTCCTTACGGGCTTTATCATGATGGAATCAGACGTGAGATGGAGTAGAATCAGAGGGGGAAGAAGAAGAAGATGCCTTGGAACGAAGATGGTTCCGGGACGGAGTAGATTTGCGTTTAGGTGCCATAGAGCAAACTAACGCAAGAAAGGGAAAGGGAAAGAGAGAGACACGTAGAAAAGTACCAAACAGTTTAATATCAATATGATAAAAACAAAATGGTATGTATGCATGAAAAATGCATGAACATGTAACATGTAACATTAAAAACATTATGGGCTTAGCCCAATCCAATCCTACCAGCACACAACATTTTAACATAGTAATCACACATCTAAAAGGCTTGAACATTGTTAAAAACGCAAATGTGATGCAATGCATAAACATTTAGGATCATTTACACAAACCCATCCCAAAAATTTTCAAAAACCTCATCAATTTTGAAAAACCCCAATTTTTTTTTTTCAAAAACCCAAAAATCTAGGTCTAATGCATGAAATGCATGAATAATGAAGGATTAAGGACCTTTACTAGAGAAGAAAAACCTTATCTAGGCCGAAAATCACTTGGGAATGAAGTTTGGAGTAAGAGAGAAATGTTTGGGAAGGTGAGACGCTAGAAAGGATCAAGAGAGATCGAGAAAAATGAAATGGAAATCGCGCTGACCCTTTATATAGAAATCCTAGTTTCTCGATGGATCGAGAGGTGTCGAGAGCTATCAAGAATTAAAATGGCCAGAAGGAGCTATCGAGAGGTGTCCACAGCAAAGTGACTTCGATGGATCGAGAAGCTATCAAGCATCTATCAAGCATACAGAAACTTCCTCGATGGATCGAGAATCTGTCGAGAAGCTATTAAGCTTGATTCTCAAAAACCTTGATGGATCGAAATTACGATAACAGCTATCGAGAAATGAAGCTCAAGAGGCTCGATAGATAGCCTAGCTGTCGGGAGGTATCGAGAAGTTGTCAAGATTGCTTAAAAATAGTTTTCCAAAGAATAAAAAAACATAGACATTAATGCAATCAAATATGCTACTCAATCAAAGATCCAAACAACATTTTAAGCTCTCAAAAACATCTCTCATCAAGAAAAATGTCAAGCATTTAGATCCAAAACACACACACACACAAAACAAGTCAAATCAATTTTATATTTCAAAAACAAGTCAAGAATAGTTTAGTGAGTATACATTAACACATATATTCCTTGTGATGGCCAAATCACATTATACCTACACATGTATCAAGAGTAGCAAAGACTATTGTGTATTGTGTGTGAAAAACATCGCAAGATTGCATAAGTGTCTACATGTTATGATGATTTAAGATATGAGAGAATCACTTTAACTCACACATAATCATAAATGCTTGATGGGGACTATCACCTTCAAGGTATATCCTATAACTCCCACATTTCCTAGAAGACATGCTTGCAATCATATATAAAGCATTTTGAATCTTTTTGCTTTTGTTTTTCTTTGCATATTTTTCTTTTAAGAAAAATATGCATGGGCATATAAGAGAAAGAAAAGAAATACTCAATTGTGTTAAGTTTTTGACATTGCACTTTTACTATGCCGAAGCATACGGATGTCATTTTATGATTGATTGGCAATAATGGTGAAATGGTTATTTATGCCTTTCTCTTAGGATTTTCTAGTCTTTCTCGTCAAAAGGAGTGATACGAGTGTTAAGTACAAGAGATTACTTAATCTTACTCATCATAAACATAAGCCACAAAGCTCACTTGCTTAGTTGTGCATAGAGATGCTCATCTAAGCTACAAAAGATACAAAGTTTAGAAAATTTTGTTTTAATGGCCATCCAAGGTACACAAATACTAATGTACACAAACACATTGTTTTTGTATTTTTCTGATTTTTCAATTTTTCTTTTTTATTTTTGTAAAAAAAAAAATGAAAATAAACAAACAAAAACATGTTAAACAAAGCAAAACATAAACTAGACTGATTCAAGACAAGAAAGTAAAACACACAAGTAATGCAAACTTAAAAACAAGAAAGGGAGAGATAGAGAGAAAAAGTGATTAAATCACTTGTAGCATTTTTCCTTCCACAACTTGGAAGAACCTTTCCACTTTACAAACCCTTGATTCGGTGGTGAAGGGGAAGAATTGAAACCGTTCAAGTTCGAAAGGAAGATGAGGGCTTTGAGTAGATCTCTAAAAGGAGCAAAGAAGGATGAAAACTGATTCTGGTTTCCCAATGAGATCATACTGTTACTCTGTTAAGTGGCTAACCACTTATAGCAATTAGGTCAAGTATGTCCAATTGCTCCATAGTGATAACAGAGATGCTACTTCTTATGTTTAGACTTTTGAGTGTTTCCCTTCTTAGCCCTAGGGTTTTTACTCCCTTTCTTATCCAACTTAGGGAATGCTCCTAAGATAGATTCACCCTTATCTATATTCTCACTAGCTAAAACATTTTTGACATCATTATTCTCAAATTCAACATTATTAGTAGGAGAAACAAACACAGTAGTACTAGTAGAAGCAATACTAGGAGAAGAAAAATCATACCCTAGATCGGTTCGATCAGAAGCAAATATCAGAATGCTGAGCATCTCGTCAAGCTTTGCACTTGAAGTCCTTTCCAATTGAGCTCTGATTTGGAATAGCTCTGCCTTAAGCTTATTGGTCTTTTCAGCCAAGAAATTGTTCTTAAACCGTAGTGCTCCAATAGTGTAATTAGCTTCATCAAAATTTGTGGAAAGCTCTTCTGGATCAAGTTCCACATCACTCAGCTTCTTGTTGGCTAGCCTATATAGTTTTTCATGCTTCTTAGAAACCCTATACAACTTTTCATAGGCTATATGGATATCATCTTGATTGTCCATTTTCTCGAACTTAGAATCCACCAAGTCCTCTTCATCATCCACATCTTCAAAAATCCCTTTAGTAGGATTTACAGTGGCAGTGAAGGCATTTAGGATTCCATCATCCTCATTATTAGAATCATCCTTAGGCTCGGTGTCGCTAAAAGTAGCAGCAAGTGCTTTTCTTTTCCCAATGGTCTTGAGATACGTAGGGCACTCTTGTTTCATCTGACTAAAACCTTGACATCCAAAACAGTTTGGTTTTGAGGGAACAATCTACTGACCACCATCCCTAGCATCCTTTTTTCCTTTGTCTTGGTTCTCGAACTAAGACGAGCTGGACTGCTTGCGGTCTTTGACAAATCTTTTAGCATTGACATTCTTCATAAACTTTTTGAATTACCAGGTAATATAGGATTTCATCTTAGAATCTTCATCGCCTAAAGACTCATCAGTGTCACTGCTCTTAGCCTTCAATGTCATGCTTTTACCCTCACTAGATTTCACAATCCTTGTCAAACCCAACTCATAGGTTTGCAAATTGCCAACTAGCTCTGTCAAAGGAATTTTGTCAATATCCTTTGATTCCTCAATCGCGATGATTTTGGCATGAAATCTCTTGGGTAGAGATTTGAGCACATTTCTAACAATCTTTGGTTCGGGAATGGTTTCCCCAAGATTAAAGGCTGAGTTCACTATGTTGTTGAGCTTGGCATAGAACTCATCAAATGACTCATCCTCCTCCATCTTGATCTTTTCAAAGCTCATAGTAAGCCTCTGAAGTTTTGAATCCTTGATAACCTTAGTTCCTTCATAGGTTGTCTAGAGGATGGTCCATGCTTCCTTTGCAGTTTTAGTGGAGGATATCTTCTTGAACTCCTCATTCATGACTACACTAAATAAGACATTCAATGCTTTGCTGTTAAAGTTAGCCACTTTGATCATAGCATCATCCTAATCAGCCGGCGCTTCCTTAAGCCTAGTCTAGCCTATTACCATAGCTTGCTACACTTTCTCATCTAATGACTGCAAGAAAGTTTTTATGCGTACTTTCTAATATGCATAGTTAATGCCATCAAATAAAGGAGGTATCATATGAGATTGTCCTCTATCCATGACAACAGGAGTCAATGGATCACACAGCAAAGATTAACCCTAATCAGAGTGTGTCTGCTCTGATACCACTTGATAGGGCAAGAAAGTATTGACCCCTTGTGATAAATTAACCAATTAATTAGCCAAGTGAATTAATTAAGTTAATTAACATGCAATACGCATGGTAGCATAAACAAATCACCAACTAAGTTAATATGCAGCAGAAAATAAAGTTGGCATGGTGATTTGTTTATGAATGAGGAAAACCTCTAAGGTAAAAACCCCACCGGGTGATTTTAAGGTCACCACTCTCAAGAATCTACTATTATCACAACAAGCAGTTACAAGTAAAGGAATCCCAATACCTTATACCAACCTACAGTTGAACCCTTACCAAAATACCCAATTGGACTTGTTCTATAGTGACAATCTCTCCTTTCAATGTAAGCTCCCAGTACGTGACTAACTAGTTTGATGCGTGGATCCCAGTACGTGGCTTACAAACCAACTTGAGAAGGATGTTGGCTACAAAGTTCTTTAGTTCATCAATACGATAAAGATCACGAAGCTCCTTGGTTACAAAACCCTACGATGTACAAACTCAACAGCTTCTTCAAAAGAAAGATGAACTAAGACATATGTCTCCAGTTCACAATATGCTTGTGAAAAACTTTTGCATTGATGTGCATTAGCTGTGGCGACCTTTAAAACAATCCTTATATATATTTAGGGTTGTGAGAAAAGAAATCTCAAACATCTATACACAAATTAGAGTGAAATCATATCTGAAAAATTAATTTTCTTAAATCTCGATAGATAGGGTATCTACTATGCAGCTATTGAGCATCGGGCTAAACTGCCTTTTAAACCTCGATAAATGCTATCTGTCGAGCTAGCTGTTGAGCTTTAAAATCTAGCGTTTCTTCACTTGTTTTTTGAACAGACTTGCATGGCTTTAACACTTGGACTTGAAACTTTGTTCCTTGAAGCATTAAACATATCCTAGATCTACCAAATTACAAGTAAAGTGCATTTTGTCAAAGGATTAGCCAATTCTATATTGACATATGTTCCTAACATGATTCACATATGTCCTAACAAATGACTCTTCTTTTCTGACTTTTTTGCTCCCCTTACGTTATAGACGTTCAGGAGGCTTTTCCTTTAGGAACTTCCCTTTTGTAAGTAAAGTATTTTAGACCTCAAAGAGGTGAACAAACTTCTTTGATTTCTAAAATATTCTCTCATTAGAAGAGGAAGCTCATGCAAGAGGCATTTAGTTTTTTTTTTCTTTTCTTCTTCCATTAATTAGTATGTTATTGTTCGTCTCTTGAATATGATTAATATGTTTTATTGTGCCTTGTTCTTAATATATAATTGCCATCCTTATATACTTTGTTAGAATTTTCTTTGATGTGTTCTTTAGATGATTGTTTGTTTCAATTCCTTCTCTTTGATTTCAAAATCTGCAATTAACCATCAAAGCCTTTTTTTTTTATTATAAAAACTCAAAACTGATCTGTATTTTTATTAAATACAATTCTGATTTTTTTCTAAACTCAAAATTGATCTATGTTTTCATTAAATACAAATCTGAATTTTTCCTGATCTCAAAACTAAAATGTATTTTCATTAAATACAAATCTGATTTTTTTTTTTTCTGATCTAAAAAAGAGTTAGGTTAAAGTTTTTTTATATATGTGATGCAGGCATAATAATTTTGTCTCATGAATATAAACCCTCTTTAAAAAAAAAAAAAAATCTTTTTGTTTTTTTGTTTTTTTGTTTTTTTTTGTTTTTTTTTGTTTTACTTTACAAACAATAGATCTGATTTTTCTTGATAAAATCTTTCTTTTTACTCTTTACCAAAAACAGATCTGGTTTTTACAAATCAAATCTCATTTTTTTAACTTAACAAACAACAAATCTGACTTTTCTTGATAAAATCTTTCTTTTTACTCTTTTACAAAAAATAGATATGATTTTTTACAAATCAAGTCTCATTTTTTTTCTTTTACAAGAACAAATCTAATTTTTACAAACCAAGTCTTATTATTATTATTATTTTTTAATTTTCAAGATAGATCTGATTTTTCTTTAAAAAGTGGACATATTCATAAGGCAAATTTGTTTAAATTAATTTTTTTTCAAGTGCTTATCTTGTGCATTATAACATATCATT
Source organism: Quercus lobata (assembly GCF_001633185.2). Taxonomy (NCBI): domain Eukaryota; kingdom Viridiplantae; phylum Streptophyta; class Magnoliopsida; order Fagales; family Fagaceae; genus Quercus; species Quercus lobata. The sequence continues at coordinate 33,628,569 of NC_044906.1, read as the reverse complement.
CAACATCATTTGAAAATGGGTATATTGGTCATTAGAGTTTAGAAGGTCGGACTCTGTTTGGGCGGAATGGGTGCTTAACACCTTCCCATTCTGTAACCTAGTCCCTGGACTTAGGTTTTTGGATAGGTAGATTGGTGTTTTGTCATTTAATTTTGGTAGATTATAACTAGGACCAAAACTTTGTATTCTTTTGCATAGATTGTAACTAGGACCAAAGCTTCATAAGGTTAATTGACCAAGGTTGTATTTTTTTTATTCAATCAATGACATTCGAAGTGTCTTGCAAGCACCAAAAGAGAGATGCCTTGCAAGCACCTAAATCTCTTTTTGAGAGGCCTAATTTTCTAGTCTCTCACAGTGGCGACTTCACCGGGGATGTCGAGGGCTAAGCTTCATGTTAGACTTTAAGTGACCAACTATATACCCTTGTCTTTCACATGATGTTGTTTGTTTGTTTGTTTGTTTGCATTATGTCTTGAGATGTTTGTATGATATTTTTTGTTTATGTTGCCATGTTGATTGTTAAGAGCCTTCCCTAATTGTTATAGTGTGTGACATCGAAACTACAAATATGTATGCACCCATTTGAACATATGGTGGTAGTAACCATAGATCGCCGGTCTTCATTATATTTGGGTACCCAGTGGCGTACTCACCAACTAATAGCCCAAAGTCACTAGATTACTTCTTGTTGACTATAAAGGATAGAACATGCCATTTGGACCAACATAATGCTCATTACATTACAAGTTGGGAGGTGTAACATCTTAGCTATGGGAAACAATGAAACAACAAACCCACCCTACAATGTAATGACTTAGAACCTACCCTTAGGCCGGTCCATGTTAAAATTGCATTGCATGTTTTGTGTGTCGGTTTGGTTGGTTGATTGATATAGATGGGGACCTAACTTTGATTGACCCAACCAAGCATTTTCTTAAGGGAGAATTTGGTTAAGATCAGAGGGAAGACTTTAAAGAGAACCCAAGACCGACACCTAAGTTAGTAGTTCTAGTTCCAAGCCCATCACAATATTGAAGCCCTTGAGCATAGAAGACACTTCACTATTGCAACATCACAATATTGTGTTCAACCTACAAGAAAGTCCAAGCCATAAGAAGTCCGAAGACTGCATCACTATGGCGGAAAAGGGAGAGCATCCAAACACTGAAGAACCCGTGAGCACTCAAGAGCTACTAAACACCATGGTAGCTAGTCAAATCTAGTCGAGGGAGGACATAAACCTTATGGTACAAAAATTTTAGAACCTGAAAAATGGCCAAGAGGAGAACAAGACTAATCATAATTCCCCAACCATGGAGGGTGAGAAGATCTTCAAAAGGATAAACAGGATGGAAGAGATTATTAAGAGATCTCGCAGGATGGAAGACCTTGTGAACTACCAATCACTCTCACTTTTCCCTGATGTGAGATTGCCTCCCAAATTCAAGATGCAAACCTTGGACAAGTTTGATGGGATTGGCTACCTAAAATCCCATTTGAAGATGTATATGAAGGCCATGCTACCCTTAGGAGCAATTGAAGAACTACTTGCTCAAATGTTCCAAAATACATTGACAGGAGCCGTTCTTAGGTGCTTCGTCAATCTAGATGATGCTAGAGTAAGGAGTTGGGAGGACATTTGCTACGAATTTCACAATTGATACAAGTACAACATAGAAATGGATGTAACAAGGAGAGATTTGGAGACCACGAAGCAAGAGCCGAAAGAATCCTTCTCAACCTTCATTATCAAGTGGAGGTTCAAAATTGCATAGATGATGAACAAGCCAAGTGAAGAAGAATAATTACCCATGGTTGTAAAAAACTTATTTCCTGTATACCATAAGTACTTGTTTGCTCAGTATTTTCTTAATTTTAAAGCATTGATTGCTACTGGAACCCAAATTAAGGATGCAATAAATAATGATACTATAAAGAATGAGGACCCACCAACGTTTAAAAAGATTTTAGGATCTAGTTTTAAAACTGCAAAAGTTCCAAATATATACAAAAATGATCCTTACCAACTTATTGCCCTAATGCAAGTATCACAAGGGCCACCTCCAATGCCTAGGAAGGAATTTCATGAGTTATATATGTCCGTGAGTCAAGTGTTTGAAAAACTTAAAGCAAAGGGGTTACTAAAACTCTTAGACCCAAGATCAATCTCAAACCCATTGCCTGTATGATTTGATGTGTGTAAGAGGTGTGCTTACCACCAAAGCCCTAGCCATGATACTTGCAAGTGTTTTGGCCTTCACCATGCAATTCAAGATCTGATAGACACTAAGGTGATTGCACTGCCTACAAGGCCTAGTATCACTAATAATCCCTTGCCTAACCACAATTTTAGGAGATTACCAAGATTTAATTGCTTGATGATTGAAGAGGAAAGTGAAGAAGACCCGTTTGAGTTGATTTATGACTTACCCAAGTGCTTTATGATGACATTGGAAGAGTTGATGGGTATGACGTTCGCTGCAAGGTATGATATATGAAGTGAAGATGTTATAGAAACCCTAAATTACCCAACATCCACAAATTGAGGGAGACACTTCAAACCCCAATCAAACTACCCAACATCCATAAATGGGGGGGAGACACTTCAAACCCCAAGCAAGTTATCAAACACCTACATATTGGGGGAGACATTTTGAACCCCAATCAAACTACCCAACATCCAAAAATGGGAGGAGACACTTCGAACCCTAATTAAATGACCCGACATCCACATATGGGGGGAGACACTTTAAACCCTAAGATACCGATCTAAATGACCCATAAAAAATTGCCTACATTACAAAGGGGGGGAGGGAGACACTTCAAACCCCTACATTTGGAGACAGACAGTCCGATAGAAGCCTTGAACACACCTACTGGAGAGGATGAAGTCCTCAAGCAACTACAAAAGACACAAGCCAATATATCTTTATGGGGTTTACTCATGGCCTCATACAAGCACCGTTAGAATTTAGTAGACCTTCTCAATCAAATCCAAGTCCCTATAAACACTACTTCGTAGGATCTAAATGCTATGATTGGGTCTATAAGTAGGGAACTCATAATTTCCTACTTTGACAAAAATTTGATGAAGAAGGTGAAGCACCACAACGACCTATTACACATTACTATAGATGCCAAAGGCAAAAGGATTCCAATGGTTCTAATTGATGATGGAAGTGCCTTAAATATGTGTCCTTTAAAGACTGCAAGTTGCCTGAGCCTAAGTATTGAAGATTTTGTGCCGACTAATCAACTTGTGAGGGCATATGACAATAGTAGAAGAGAAGTCTTGGGAACCATAACACTGGCACTCATTATAGGGCTAATGATTAAGAATGTGGAATTTCAAGTCCTGAACATAGCTTCGTGCCTCAATTTGCTCCTTGGGCGACCATGGATCCATGACACAGAAGTCATACCTTCATCCCTATACCAAAAGGTTCGGTTTCCACATGAAGGAGCCATAGTTACCATATATGGCAATACTTTAACCGTACCAAAGCCCATTTTAGTATTGATTCTGAGAAGGAGCCATTGACCTTGGATGGCTTTGAAGTTGAGAAGCCTGGTTTTGAAAGAAGAGAAGAGGAAGTGGAGAAGATCCCCATGGACATTGCTTCCTACAAAAATAACAACGTGGTGGCAATGATGAGGAGAATGAATTACCTTCCGGGGATGAACTTGGGGAAGACTGTAAAAAATCCAACTGTTCAAGTCCGAATAGTTTCTACAACCACACCACCTTTTGGGTTAGATTTTAAGCCCACTGATGATGACTTGTTAAATTTGGAGGTGAGAAGAATTGTCCATGCCAAGGCCAAAGCAAAGGGACTTCCTTGTCCTCCAGAACCCCTAAGGCCCTATACTCCCACATTGAATAGAAAGTTTGTCAAAGCAGGAGATAGTCAACACTATTGGGGATTCCCTGAACCAAGATATGATCCTGAGTCAAGAACAATGGTGCCTAGGTTTGAGCTATTATTTGATTGCAATAACAAGCTTCCAGAACTGAAGAAGGAAGACACAAATTGGGTCCCCACTAATTGGACTGATTACATGGACCTTGATGCAATGACTATGCTTCTAGGAAATGCCATTTGCAATATAGGAGAAAAAGAGTATTGGGAGGCTTGGCAATATGCATTGAAAAGCCCATATGAAGCCAGAATAAGAGATGAATATGAGGAAGGGGGAGAGGCCCTTAGTGATGATGATGAAGGTAGCAACAGGAAGATTGATAGTAGTAGTGATAGCAGTAGTGGTGACAATGGAGATGGTGAGGATGATAGCAATAGTGATAGTGAAAGCGATGATAATGAAGACTATGATAGCCAAAATAGTGGCAATGATTGGGTTGAAACCCCTAGTGGCAAAGAAGATGAAGATGTAGGAATTTTTTATGAAGACCACTCTGATGATGATGTGGACTACTATGATGGAGATATGAAAGATGATGCTGAAGCTGAACCTATAGATGTGGAGAGTAGCATTGAAAGTAAAGCATATGAGCTAGAAAATGTGCTGGAAGTTGTAGGAGATGAGGTTAAAGATGTTGATAGTATAGATTATGATGATTACCCCTATGGGCGTCCCTCTGATTGGAGTTGCATTATTGATGGTAGCTCAAGGTCAGGCCTTCGATATGACATGCACGGTAGAGAAATTCCTGAGTTAGGATCATTTCACAATTTAGAACTTGGCTCATTAACCCCATACACTGAGGAAAAAGATGACATAGACGCAAGATTGACCACGTTAGATAGAAGGCTAATAATCGACAGTTTCAGAAACTTAACACCAGAGAGTTTTGAAGGTGAAGATGAGAAGACGGAAGGGAATGAGTTAGAATACCTCCCCCAATACATCCACCCAAACAACAAAGGAAAGTAAGATTTTTTTGGTGAGTGGATGGATAGTATAGAGCATCAGGATGCTTATATGATTGACAAGCCTACAGATATGGAGATTGATGGTGAAGGCACAAATTATATAGATGAAGACCCCATGGTATTAATGCTAAAGGAAGAAGGAATTCATTGGGAATTGCCTGCCATCGTTGAAGCCATAATCGAGTTGAAGAATTGGGTATGGGAGGGAGCCGCCCACCCTATAGAAGACCTTGTGCAGAAGATTAAGACCGTCGAGCCAATCACTCTTGCCAAAAACATTGTTTCCCCTATTGAGTATGTTTCTGCTAGTATTATTGTTCCTATTGAGTCTGTTTGTGATTGTATTCCTATAGAGTCTATTTCTGTTGAGTTTGTTGAGAATTCTTTTCCTTATAATATGATTTTTTATTCTGCTTATTTTTTGGCTTTGAATGTTTTTATTTTGAAAATTGGGAAAGAAACTCTTAATAATAAGGAATTAAAACAAGGGCATATAGAACCTAAAAAAGAAGAAATCCAATTTGTTAACCTAGGAACTAATGATGAACCTAAAAAGATAAAAGTGGGCAATACCCTAGCCCTTTTAAGAAAGATGCATTAGTGGCCTTGTTGACAGAATTCAAAGAAGTATTTGCATGGTCATACGAAGACATGCCTAGGATTGATATAGATATAGTGCAGCATTACATTCCAACAAATCCAACTATAGAGTCGGTCAAGCAGAAGTTGAGAAGAATGAAGCTAGAGTGGACTCTTAAGATCAAAGAAGAGGTTGAGAAACAGTACAATGCAGGATTCCTGAGAGTGGTCAACTACCTAGAATGGTTAGCTAATGTGGTTCTTGTACTAAAGAAGGATGGGAAAGTGAGAATGTGTGTAGACTTTCGAGATCTGAATAAGGCTAGCCCAAAATATGATTTTCCCTTGCCTCACATTGATATCTTGGTTGATAATACAACAGGACATGTCTTGTTGTCATTAGAAAACCTCCTTCATTACTTTATGGGGACGTATTGCTACAAGGTTATGCCATTTGGCCTTAAGAATGCTGGTGCTACTTACCAACATGCAACCACTACTTTGTTACATGATTTGATCCACAAAGACGCTGAAGTTTATGTTGATGACATGATAGTGAAGTCTAAAGACCGAGAAGGGCATATACCAGTTTTATGGGAGTTCTTTGAAAGAATCCAATTCTACAAGTTGCAGACGAATCCCAAGAAGTGCAATTTTGGTGTAACATCTAGAAAGCTATTAGGGTTTATGGTAAATCAAAGAGGAATTGAAGTCAATCTTGACAAAATCAAGGCAATTTTAGAGATGAAGCCTTCCAGGACTGAGAAGGAGATTCAAGGGTTTCTAGGGAGGATACAATACATCAGCAGATTCATAGCCTAGCTCACCATGACATATGAGCCACTTTTCTGACTGCTCAAGAAAGATATTCCCATAATATGGAATGAACAATGCCAAGAAGTTTTCTAGAAGATTAAGAATTATCTGATGAAGCCACCAATACTGGTTTCACCAATACTTGAAAAGCCATTATTATTGTATCTCACAACTATGGATACAGCAATGGGGGCTTTGCTTGCTCAATACCTAGAGGAGTCTAGGAAGGAGAATGCAATTTACTACATTAGCAAGAAGATGTTGGCTTATGAAGAGAAGTATTCACCATTTGAGAAGACATGTGTATCACTTGTATGGGCAACCCGAAAACTCAGACTTTATATGCTTGTGTTCAAGGTCTTATTGATTGCAAGAATGGACCAATTGAAATATCTAATGGAGAAACCTGTGCAAGATGGGAAGATAGCTAAATGGGTTTTGCTTCTATTAGAATTTGATATTAAATATGTGACTTATAAGTTTGTGAAGGGGATAGCAATTGCTAATCATTTAGCCCATTGTTCACCTAAAGAAGCTGAAGAAATCCAAGGAGACTTTCCGGATGAGGATATCATGGGGATTGAAGTAGAATCATGGAAGATTTTGATAGAGCAATTAATCAAAATGGAAGCGGCATTGGAACTCCGAATTTCTCCAAAAGGGAAACACATCCCATTCTTTGATAGGCTTAACTTTCCTACCACTAATAATGCCACTGAATATGAAGTTTGCATTATGGGCTTACAAGCAGCCCTAGGTCTTGGAGTGAAAGAGTTGGAAGTATACGATGACTTAGCCTTGATAATTTCTCAAATTCACAATAGATGGAAGATCAAAGAAGAAAGGCTAATGTCTTATCATGAATGTCTTCAGAAGTAGGCCTTGAAATTCAGTAAGATCCAGTACCAATATGTGCCAAGAATGCAGAATCAGATTGCAGATGCTTTAACAACAATGACATCTATGATGGATGGACCTATGGAAGATGAAACTCGACCAATAATGGTGGAACAAAAAGGAGAGCCAGCTTATTTCATGTTGATAAAAGAAGATGAGGGAATGAATGGAGAAGGTGAATGGTATTCAGACATTCTACAGTACCTCAAGGATGGGACATACCCAAAGGCTATAGACAAGAATGACCAATTGACCATTAGAAGGTTGTCCACTAATTATATTATTTGTGGTGAAAGACTTTACAGAAGATCATATGATGGAATTCATTTCCTTTGTGTGATTGCCAAGGAGGTACAACAAGTAATTGAAGAGGTTCATGAGTCAAGTTATGGGCTGTATATGAATGCACACATGCTATCATGAAAAATAATAAGATAAGGTTATTACTGGACAACTATAGAAGTAGACTACGCAGCTCATGTTTGGAAGTGCCATTAATGCTAAGTCCATAGAAATCTGAAGCACGTGCCACCTATGCCATTACATACCATGATTTCACCTTGGCCGTTTTCTAGATGGGGGATAGACATTATTGGGAAGATTCACCCAACAACATCTAATGGCCATGAATTCATACTTGTTGCAATTGATTATTTCATCAAATGGGTAGAAGCTACCTCATACAAGGTTTTGAACTCAAAGAAAGTTGCTCCATTTGCAGATATGGGGCACCATATGAAATTATCTCTAACAATGGGCTGCATTTCAAAGGAGAGATAGAAAAGGTACTTCGACAGTTCAATATTCAGCACCACAAATCCTCACCATACCATCCTCAAACTAATGGACTTATTGAGGCTGTAAACAAGAACATGGGGTGAATCTTGAAGAAGAGCACGAAAAAAAACTTGAAGAAGAGCATGAAGAACTATAAAGACTGGCACCTATAACTACCTTATGCACTTTGGGGGTATAGTACATCAATTCGATCTTCCACAGGAGCTACTCATTATTCATTGGTGTATGGGATGGAAGCAGTTCTTCCCATTGAAATGGGTGTTCGTTCATTGAGAACAGTATTAGAGAGTGAAATCCCTGAGGTAGATTGGTTGCAAAGCAGATATGACCAATATGCATGATGGATGAGAAGAGACTCAAGGCCTTGTATCATATTCAGGGTTATCAAAGAAGGCTTAGGAAAGCTTTTGACAAGAAAGTAAGAACTAGAGATTTGGTGCTAAAAGAGATCCGAGCCCCGATTCAAGAGACAAACGAGAAGTTCAAGAAAAATTGGGTAGGTCTATATATTATCAAGTAGATATATTCTAGGGAGCAGTAAGGTTGATGGACTTAGATGCAAATTTTTTTACCGAGCTAACTTATATGGATCAATTGAAGAAATACCACATCTGAGGTGGTAGTCTAAAAATACCACGTCTAAAGTTGTTGTAAATTATGTTATTTCCCTTCTTAGGTTTCACTAAAAAAAAAAAGAAAAAAAAAAGAGGTAGGTTGAAAACCTGAAAAGGCGATCTACGCAAAAGGAGAGTTAAAAAAGAAGAAGAAGAAAAAAAAGAAAAAAAGAAAAAAAAGAGAGCGAGAGAGCCTACTAGGTTGAAAACCTAAAAGGACGGCCTAGGCAAAAGTTAAGGCAAATAAAAAAGAAGAACTACGTGGTGACCTGATCCTTCTGCCAAGGAGGTATGTAGGCAACCATATATTGATCTGGTCACAACTTCCCCAAACCCACCATTTACCCACTAAGCCAAAAAAAAAAAAAAAAAAAAATTGTTTTCAAAATTCAACCATTCTATTAAACAATGCCATTACATAGAAATCAAACCCCAAACCCTAAATAAAATAAATAAACAAACCCTAAAAACCTAAACCCTAAACAGAGCTCTTAACCTGAAAGTCCTAAATAATTTCTAAACTGAAGAGTTCCACATCAACTTTTAAAATAAACATGTTCAAAGCCAAAAATAAGAGGATCACTTTTTCTTCAGTCTTTTCCCTTTTGGTTGTTCATTGATTCCATCTATGCTAGGTACTTTGTCATCTTTGTCCCTCTTTTTAAACTCATAGTTGTCAGCATCAAGTTTTTCTTAGTTGTCTCTAAGAAATTGTTTTCTCATAGCAACCATGTCAGCCTCCTTATCTGCAATCTTGTTCACCAGCCAGTTAGAATGGTCCGTGGTCATCTTTTGAAAGTGAACCTTAATAAAAGATTGATCCACTCGGTCAGCCATCTCCAAGCCCAACAACATGTTCCTTATAAAAGTAGGATTTGTTTCCACAAGAGTGAAAGGTTTTCTTCCTTTTCCACCAGGAATTCCTTGCTCATATTGGAATTGCCTCAAAAGTCTATCAGCCTTATAGAAAGTTACCCTCCTTAATCCAACTATGAAGATGTGGTTTGATCCTAGGCTCACAACAAAGGAGTTGGACACTTCCACCAATAACAATTCCATCGAATTAAGACACCGGATTTCTTGTTCAGAAATTTCACCCAGTTGCTTTTAGTTTGACACTCGGTTTTGAGGATAGTCCTACTGAGGAAATTGCAAGGACCATAATCAGCAATAGTAGGCGTGGTAATCATGTCCGGTCTTTCCATCAACCAAATTTGCAAAGTCAAGGGACTCCTAAGAAAGTTTTGTGACTTTCCACCAAGAAATACAGAGTCCAGCCTAAAAGATTTTCTGCCAAGATTAGAGAAGTAGAATTATCATCCTTAACTTGACTCACAATGCCTAAGCTCGAGCATCCATAAAACCTGGCCTTCCAGAGCAAACAAAAATTCTCCCATGAAGCAAAGAGCTAAGCCAAAATTTTTCTGCATGTTGTTAGTCACTCCATGAGTATGTTTGTTAATCACTCTTGAAACAACTGCATGAAGATTCATTGTGTGGCCTTCAATCATGCTATTGGTACCTAAAGTAGGAAGTCCTAGAGCACCAGATAAAATCTCCCTATGTCTAGGATCACAAGAAATTGCTACGAATTTCTTGCTGGGATCATAACCCAGAATAGTTGAAAATTCTTCAATTGTGGGACAAAGTTCAGCAATTTTAAACCGGAATACATGATATTCAGTATCCCAAAACTTTACGGCAGCACAAAGGAAGTCCCACTTAATCTTGACATTCCTCAAAGCCTTGATTCCCTCTAGTTTGTAGGTTGAGAAATTGGTCTTAGTGCTAAAATCAAAGCTACAAACCCATCTATTGATATCATGAATGGTTGAACGAGGAAAATTTTGATTGTTAGCCATGGATAACTCCTGCATGTGATTATTGTTTCTTGATAACTTTGATTCAGAGATTTCTTTGTAGGATAGATGCTAAAATAAGCTACCTCAGTCCTTAACTAGGTCTAATTAAGTTTCAAGAATTTGTAATTGCCTAGGAAAGTGTTTCATGGTCTCAAACGAAGAGAACATTTTTCAAAAAACTCAAAAACACAAAAAACGTGTTGAAATAAAAAATAAATAAATAAAAACTTGAGGAATCGGCCCAAAATTGGGTGTGCTTGTCTGCACCTTAAAGTGCCAATCAGCACTCTAAAAGTGTTGAGTGCCGATCGGAACTCTAAGAGTGTCGATTGGCACCCATCTCAATTGAGGGGCATTTACCTTGTTTTGTGTTTTCAAGCACTTCTTGGGTCCGTTTTGACTCTGTTTTTCACTAAAAAGAAATTGATTGTACAATAAAGCTCCTCAAAAATTTGCGTGGATTGTCAAACCGGGGCATTTTGACATACTTTGTTCATTTGTTTTCAAAAACAAATCATTTGCATCACTGGTTTCAAAAAAAGGGGGGGGGGGGGAAGGAGAGAAAGTTAATCAAGTCAAGATTTTTCAAAGTCATCCATTCATCTCTTAGGGGCATTCAACTATGCCTTATCCCCTCCCTCTTTAACAACTAAAAATCACTCACTCCTTTTCAAAAAAAAAAAAAAAAAAAAAAGAGGAGAGAAATTCTTTTTAAAAGATGAAGGGTTATCATGAATAAAGTTTTCAAACTAGGGGCATTTGGCCATGCCTTATTCAAGTAAGTGCAAATCCCATCAGAATTGGGTAGATAAGTTCAAATTTTTTACTACAAGACTTCATTAGGTGAATTCTAAACTTGTCTCATCTAAAGTTTCAACAAGATCAAAAGCAATCCAAGGATAAAGAGCTAAAAGCTGAAATTAATACAAATTGTTAAAGAAGTACTTCATGTCTTTGCAGGAAAATTAAAGTACAGGTCAAGCATCATTCTAACCTTCAGGTCCTTTTGTGAGAAGATCATCTAGCTCCACCTCTAGAGGAGCCACCCTCAGTGTCTCCTTCCTAACTTGCATAAAATCAAGATTCTTGTTAATAGTTTTCAAGTTCAAGAGTTCTGATCCTCTCCTCCAAGGATCTTATGTTGGCATCAGCTAATGCCATTTGGTTGTTCTAAAAAATTAACAGAGACAAGTGTTAGATCCATTATCATAAAGGTCTAAGCAAAAACACTTGGAAAGCATCATCTTATACCCAGTTCACTTCATTAAGTACATATTGAGAAGATTGAGTGCACGCCACCAGTTGCAAACCTCCAATCATCTGCATGCTTTCTTCCACAAGATCAACCCTGACTTGAAACACAAATCCACCAATTCATGAACAACTCAATGAGCCAAAAATGAGTACAAGAGACTAAAGGATTTAGGAACACACTAGGTCATCCTAAGGCACATTTGGGGTGTGCTTTGGCCTATTTAAAGTCATAAAGCTGTATGACCCATTAGGATTCATCACTTCATATTGCCACGCAGGAAATGAGGATATGTCTCAATGAAAGAACTAGAATAGCCGCTAGCATGGCTAGGAGGGGGATTCTTCTCTTCCTCTACCTCCTCTTCAGAAGATGAAGCCTAAAATTGCAACATGCAGATATTTTCACAAAAGCTAAAACAAAGAAGATGAGGATACAAGATAAGATGCAACTTGACTTTAGAAAGAAAGAAAGATACCAAGGTTATAGGAATGCCAGCTACATAACCTTGCAATTGAGTCTGGACAAATTCAAGATAGTCTCCTAGTGTCCCCGAAACAACATGGCCGACTTGAGCATGAGCGATTTCTTCATTAGCCAAAAGGTTTGCCAACCGGATGGAGGGACAAGGATGAACTGGAATCATCGCAGGAGGGTCCACAAGTTGAACTTGAGTTAATACTTGGTCACCAAGATACCAATACCTCCCATGGCCACACTCAAACAATACTTGACGGCCATTCAGATCTTGAGCCCACTCACATTCAACATGCCCCTCACATCTAAGCCAAGGATCCAAAGACGCCTGAAAATCGTAAAGAACACAAAAAGAAAATAGCACATAAACGCTTGACCAAACACAAAACCCCCCCAAAAAAAAAAAAAAAAACTCACATCATCGGCAGTCAAGTTATCAATCACATACACCAAACTTGCAAAGAATGCTTGGAAGGCGTTGACAAACGATACTTAAGTAGCCAAGGAAGAAACCTAGGATACATGTCAATAACATCTTCTAAAACTTGAGGACCAACCCTAAAATATTCATACATCCAAACCTTAAAAAATTCAACATACATCATCAATGGCACAACAATCAAAATGACCTTCCAAAACACACATAGCCAAAAATTCAAAACCTCACCTGCCAAACAAACGGTGCATCTCCTAAGCTTGAAAGGCTATGCTGAGAAAGTTGAGTCATGAAATGCAAAATGGTTATGTAAGTTATGCCACCCCAATCATAATTTTTGATCTGGTGAATATCCCTCAGACTCCACAAATAGCACAAGCTCATAGTACTACCCAAGTCTGGACATAAGAGAGTTCCAATGAAAAGAAGCATGAACATGTGAGTGCCAGTTGCAATAGTCTTACAGTTCTCAATATTGGTGTACAGCCATATCAAGGAGACATTTTTGCTCTTCATTTTTGAAGGCATCACACCCAAAAGACTCTTAATCTCTTTTGAAGTGATGAAATCATTGACTTTAATTCTCTCACCACCCAATCTTAAGCTAGTAATGGCTGAGAAGTCATAAGGTGTCAACATCACCTCACCAATGCCTAGAAAATGGAAATGTAAGTAGTGTCCCAAAATTGCTCTGACAAAGCAATGAGTAGCTGGAGATCCTTATGCTCATTGGTATCATGATTCAATAGATCTTGGAAAAAGGTCTGGAAGCTAGCTTCATTAATGATGTTCTTAATGTCCAGGAACAATATCTCCCATATGCCTTTCAACATTTGGAGGCTATCTCAACTTTTAAGGTTCTGCAAAACAAAATTGGCCAATCATCACGATGTCTGATAGGCCAAAAACGAATTGACCCCTTTTGATATATTAATTAATTAATTATCCAAGTTTTATAATTAATCAAATTAATATGCAAACGTGTGGTAACACAAACAAATCAACAAATAAACTAAGTATGCAACGGAAAATAAATTTGACACGGTGATTTATTTACGAATGGGGAAAACCTAATAGCAAAAACCCCACTGAGTAATTTTCAGGTCACCACTCTCGGAATTCTACTATTATCACAACAAGCGGTTACAAGTAAAGGAATCCCAGTACCTTATACCAACCTACAACTGAACCCTTGCCCCAATACTCAATTGGAATTTTTCTGTAGTGACAATTTCTTCTTTTGATGCACAGCTCCCAATTACGTGACTACTGAATTGCACAGATCCAGTACGTGACTTTAATCACCAACTAGAGAAGATTGTTGGCTGCAAAGTTCTTCAGTTCATCCACACGATGAAGATCAAGAAAATGCTTGGTCACAAAACCCTACGGTGCACATATACAGCAACTTCTTCAGAAGAGATGAACTAGGGAAAAACTTTGTCTCCGGTTACAATTTGCTTGTACAAATTATTCTCAAAGCTTGTGCAACTTGTGAACATTTTGACAGCCCTTAAAATAATCCTTTTATATGTCTAGGGTTATGAGAAAAGGAAGCCCAAACACATAGAACTGGATTGGAGTCAAAACAGAACTGTAATTATGGTTTTCATAAAGCTCGACAGATACCTGTTTGTCGAGATGCTATCGAGGAGCTGTCGAGCCACGGGGTTGGAACAGCTCTTTAAGCTCGATAGATAGCTAGCTGCCGAGCTTTTATGATAAGCACTTTTCAGCTTGAATCTTGGATAAACTTGCATGGCTTCTTGGATAAACTTGCATGGCTTCAACACTTGATCTTGAAACATAGTTTCTTGAAGTATTAAAAACACCTAGATCTACCCAATTACAAGTAAAGTGCGTTTTGTCAAAAGACTAGCCAATTACATAAAATAGTGACATATGCTCCAAATAAGTGAATCACATATATCCTACCAATCTCTCCCTTTGGCAATCCATGACAAAACCACATCTAACAAATGAACATATGAGAGAAGTCACAAATCACTCAACTCATATTCACTTGTTGAATACAATAAAATCTATCCTAATACAAACTCTTAAAAAACTTTGCAAAAAGAGAGTTTATGGCAAGTAGACTTTGACAACCTATATTTTTTAGACACTTTAAACAAAACTCATTAAGACATCTTTGTGTGAAACATAAATAATAGATTGCATACAAGTAATAAGAACCATGTGTATAAAGAAAGAAAAGAAACAACACATGCAAGGATAGGTGAAAGAAACATAGATCCTCATATATAAAAAAAATAAGTACAATTTATATCAAAAATGGTCACAAGACCCATGTACAAGAATAAATGTATCTAAAAAAGAAAGAAAAGAAAAGATACACAGAATCCTCACTACATCCCTCAAGATATCAACACTTCCCCTAAGAAAAATGTCCTATACTAATTCTCCCCCTAAGTATGACTACTCTCATATACCAAAACTACTCCCCTTTTTTGTCACGCGTGACAAAGTGTAAGAGTGTCAAGTAGACATCTCATCAGTAGAGCTAGCATCTCCATCATCATCATCAAAAGCATCCTCATCATCACCACCATCATCATCCTCATCCTCAGAATCAGAATCAGAAGCCACTGTAGAATGTGGAGGAGAAGCCTTAAAAGCAAAACCACCCATAGTTGCCTACCACTGTGCGATACGACTGACACAGATTTTCACTTGATACAGCTCTGTAGAGACTATATCAAGGCGACCATCCATGCGTTGCAGCTACGCCATGATGTCTCCTAGTGACACATCACTCAAAGAAGAGGAGGGAGCGGATGTGGATGGAGCAGATTAGGATGGAGTCGAACGGGAGGAAGGAGCTGCTGAATCCATCTATGGTGACCTAAACTGTGCCTCACTACGTTTAACGATAGCAGCGTCAATGGCACACATGACAGAAAAATGGCTGGAAGAGGGAAAAGGAACAGAAAATTGGTGTAAGATCCTCGTGATAACCGAAGGAAAGATGAGCTTATCACTGATAGTCGTATCCCTAAACACATTTACAAAAGGAAGAATGAAATGTGAAGGAAAATCAATAATGAGGTGCTCTAACAAAGAAAGAAAAAAATCGAGCATGAGACTCTGTGATAGAGTTATAGTGAAAAAGTAGGTGTAAAACAAAAGTCATCACCATGTTTATGAATCTAGGACCTTTAGCAAAGGCCTTACATGGTGTAAACTGACGGTCACCCCAATCAAAAGTGCACTCACAGAAAGCAGAGATCATCTCATCTTTGGACATAGTCCTTACACGATCACATCTTGGGTAGTCAGGGTGCTCTACCCTTGGAACATGGAGCACATTTGCAAGAAGCTGTGGTGTGCCAACAATGCCTATACCTTGAACGCGAGTAGAAAAGAGAGGTACTGAAGTATCAATTCCATGCATGTTGGAGTAAAAATCCTAAATCAGCACAGAAGGACATGTGACCGGAACATCACACAGTGACTCCCAACCCCTACTGTGAATGACAGTGGGTAGGTCAGTGTTGGTGAAGTCTACCAAAATGACTCAGTGTTCTGAATGAACACCTCGTTGAGAAAAGTTCTTCAAGAAGTCCTTTTGGGCATCCTCATCACGGAACCGGATATGAGAAAGAGTAGGATTAGAGGAAGATGAAGCCCAGAACGAAGAGGGTTCTGGGATGGAGTGGATTTACGTTTTGGTGCCATAGACACGACTAACGTAAACAAAAGAGAGAGGGGGAAGAAAGAGACAATCAGAAAAGCTCCAAACAGTTCAAAAATAGCAAGTATATAGAAAGAGGAGTATGTATGCATGGGGATGCATGAACATGTGACATGCAATAGAAATTGCATCATGGGCTCAGCCCAATCTAATCCTACCAGCACACAGTCAATTGCACACATCTAAAATGCATGATAATACTATTATTATGTTAATGTGATGCAATGCATGAGATTTTAAACTCATTTAAGCAAAAATCGATCCCAAAATTTCAACAATCACTCAACAATTTTGAAAACCCCCAAAATTTTGCAAAATCCCCAAAACCTAGGTTTCAAAACATGAAATGCATGAAGAATGAGAGATTAGAAGCTTACCAAGTGAAGAAATACTTGATTAATCTCAAAGAATGATTGAGGAAGAGGTTAGATGTGACGAAGAGAGTGTTTGGGAGATGAATAGGTGCGGACAGATTGAGAGAGATCGAGGAAAATAAGAACCGAATCGCGAGGAGCATATATATAGATCCTTAGTAATTCTTGACAAATAGAGGTGTCGAAAGGTGTCGAGACATCTGTCGAGGAAGGTGTCAAGAAAAACAATGTCGACAGATGCAGCTATTGAGGAGGTGTCGAGGAACAAAACAAAGACACAAGAAGAGAAGCTCGATCGATCCACTAGCTATCGAGAAGCTATCGAGGGTCCAGAAACTTTCTCGATTGATCCACCAGCTATTGAGGATCTGTCGAGATTGCGATAAGAAAAGGCTTAAGAGCTCGACAGATAGCCAGGTGTTGAGGAGGTGTCAAGCTAGCTTATAAAAACAGCTTTTCAAGAAGGGAAAAATGCAGATATGAATGCAATCAAGCTTGTAACTCAACTAAAGATCCAATTAACATTTTAAATCTCAAGATAATCGCTCAACAAAAATTTTAAGCACATAGATCCAAAAAACATACACACACACACACACAAAACAAGTCTAACCAATTTTATATTTCAAAAACAAGTTAAGACAGTTTAGTGAGCATACATTAACACATGTAAAACCTTGTGATGACCAAATCACATTGTACCTGCACATGTATCAAAAGTAACAAAGAATGTTGCATGTTGTGTGTGAAAAACATCGCAAGATTGTATAAGTGTATACATGTTATGACGATTTGAGATATGAGAAAATCACTTTAACTCACACACAATCATAACTGGTTAATGGGGACTATCACCTTCGAGGTACATCCTATAACTCCCACATCTCCTCGAATACATGCTTGCAATCATATTTAAAAGCATTTTTGATCTTTTTGCTTTTTTATTTTTCTTTGCATATTTTTCTTTTTAAGCAAATCATGCATGGGCATATAAGAGAGAGAAAAGAAATACTCAATTATGTTAAGCTTTTGACATTTCAATTTTGCTATGCCAAACCACACAAATGTCATTGACATTGCACTTTTGCTATGCTGAAGCATACAGATGTCATTTCATGATTGGCAGGCAATAGTGGTGAGATGGTTATTTATGCCTTTCTCTTAGGATTTTTTTAGTCCTTTCCGTGAAAAAGAGTTATACGAGTGTGAAGTACAAGAGATAACTTAATCTTACTCATCACAAACAAGAGCCACATAGCTCACTTGCTTAGTTGTGCATAGAGATGCTCATCTAAGCTATAAGAGATACAAAGTTTAGAAAATTTTGTTTTAATGGTCATCCAAGGTACATAAGTACTAATGTACACAAATCACAAACTATTTTTGTATTTTTCTAATTTTTTTTTAATATTAAAAACAAAATAAACAAAACTGAAAACAAACAAAAACATGTTAAACAAACCAAAGTGTAAAAACTAGACTGACTCAAAATAAAAGCAAAACACACAAGTTATCAAAAACAAAAACACAAAGAGAGAGAAGAAAGTGATAGAATCATTTAGAGCCCTTTTCCTTTCACACCCTAGAAGAACATTTCCTTTGATTAAACCCTTGAATCAGCGGTGAAGGAGAAGAATTGAAATCATTCAAGTTCGAAATGAACATGAGGGTTTTGAGAAGATCTCCAAGGGGAGCAAGAGAGGATTGAAATTGATTCTAGCTTCCAGATGCTATCATGCCATTGCTTTGTTGAGTGGCTAACCACTTATAGAAATTTGGTCGAGTATGACCGGCCGCCCCACAATGATGACAAAGATGCTACTTCTTTTATTTAGGCTTTTGAGAGTTAGCCTTCTTAGCCCTAAGGTTCTTAGCTTCCTTCTTATCTTGCTTAAGGGGTGCTCCTAAGATAGATTTACCCTTTTCTATGTTCTCACTAGCTAAATCAGTTTTAACATCATTATTTTCAATTTCAACATTATTAGCAAGAGGAACAAAAATAGTAGTACTAGTTAAAGCAATATTAGAGGAAGAGAAACCATACTCTAAACCTGTTCGATCAAAAGCATATTTCTGAAGACAAAGCAGATTTCTGAAGACTAAGCATCTCATCAAGCTTTGCACTTGAAGTCCTCTCCAATTGAGCTTTGACTTGAAACAGCTCCGCTTCAAGTTTCTTAGTCTTCTTAGCCAGGAAATTATTCTCCAATCTCAGTGCTCTAATAGTCTGATTAGCTTTATCAAACTTCATGGAAAGCTCCTCATGGTCAAGTTCCACATCATTGAGCTTCTTGGTGGTCAGCCTATATAGTTTCTCATGCTTCTCAAAAAGCTTGTACAGTTTCTTATAGGCTGTATGGATGTCATCCTAATCATCCATCTTCTCAAACTTGGACTCTACCAATTCCTCTTATTCATCTACATCTTCAACAATCCCATCAGTAGGATTGACAGTGGCAGTGAAGGCATTCAAAATTCCGTTATCCTCATTGTAGGAACTATCCTCAAGCTCAGTGTCGCTCAAAGTAGCAGCAAGTGCCTTGCTCTTCCCAATGCTCTTGAGATATATAGAACACTGTTGTTTCATGTGACCGAAGCCTTGACACCCAAAGCACTTAGGTCCTATGAGAACAGTGTACTGACCACCATCCCCTGTATCCTTCTTCCCTTTGTCTTGGCTCTTGAACTAAGAAGAATTGGATTGCCTACGGTCCTTGTCGAAGCCCTTTTCATTGGCATTTTTCATAAACTTCTTGAACTGCCTAGTGATGTAGGACTTCATTTTAGAATCTTCATCATTGGAAGACTCATCAGTGTCATTGCTCTTGGCCTTTAGTGTCATAATCTTACTCTTGCCCGACTTACCAATCCTTGATAACCCCAACTCGTAGGTCTGCAGATTACCAACCAGCTCTGTCAAAGGAATCTTGTCAATATCCTTTGATTCCTCAATTGCGGTGATCTTGGCATGGAATCTCTCGGACAGAGATCTGAGTACCTTTCTCACAATCTTGGGTTCAAAAATGGTTTTGCTAAGATTGAACGCAAAGTTCACTATGTCCTTCAACTTGACATATAACTCGTCAAACGACTCATCCTACTCCATCTTAATCTCTTCGAAGCTTGCAGTGAGCCTCTGTAGCTTCGAATTCTTGATAACCTTGGTTCCCTCATAGGTTTTTTAGACAATGGTCCAAGCCTCCTTGGCAGTTTTAGTTGAGGATATTTTCTTAAACTCCTCATTGGTGACCGCACTGAATAAGGTATTCAACGCTTTACTGTTGAAGTTTGCCGCCTTGATCTTGGTATTATCCCAATCGGCCGACGCTTCTGTAGGCTTAGTCCAACCTAACCCCACAGCTTGCCACACTTTTTCATCTAAAGACCACAAGAAAACTCTCATGCGTACTTTCTGATTGATAGGCCACAAACTGAATGACCCCTTGTGATAGAAATTAATTAATTAATTAGCCAAGTTAATAATTAATCAATTTATCATGCAAATGCGTGGTAGCACAAACAAATCACCAATAAACTAAATATGCAGCAGAAAATAAATAACACGGTGATTTATTTACGAATGGAAAAAACCTAACAGTAAAAACCCCACCGGGTGATTTTCAGGTCACCATTCGCGAAACTCCACTATTATCATAACAAGCGATTACAAGTAAAGGAATCCCAGTACCTTACCAACCTATAATTGAACCCTTACCCCAATACCCAATTGGACTTGCTCTGTAGTGACAGTTCCCCTTTCAGATGCACGACTTCTAGTATGTGACTAACCAATTGCGCGGATCTCAGTACGTGACTTCAATCACCAACTAAGAAGGTTGTTGGTTGCAAAATTCTTCAGTTCATCCAAACGATGAAGATCAAGAAGATACTTGGTTACAAAACCCTATGGTGCACATATACAACAACTTCTTCAAGAGAAACAGATGAACTAGGATAAGAACTTCGTCTTCGATCACAATTTGCTTGAACAGAGTTTGCTTAAAGCTTATGCAACTTGTGAACACTTTGACGGCCCTTAAACTGATCCTTTTATATGTCTAGGTTTAGGAGAAAAGAAGGCCCAAAGACACATTCACGAATCCCAAGAGAATCAGATTAGAATTCTGAAAATCTTAAACCTCGACAGATAGCAGGTGTCAAGCAACTATCGAGCAGTTGTCGAGCACACCGAATGAAGAACAGCTTCCTTAAGCTCGATAGATGTAGTTGTCGAGCCAACTGTCGAGCTTTAATGATTTTGCACTCTGAACTTGTTTTCTTGAATAGACTTGAAAGCTTCAATACTTGATCTTGAAACAAGGTTTCTTGAAGTATTTAAAACATCCTAAATCTACCCAAATACAAGTAAAGTGCGTTTTGTCAAAGGATAAGCCAATTACATAAAATCATGACATATGTTCTTAACAAGTGACACACATATGTCCTAACACTGATGATGTTATAAAATAAACCAACTCCTAAAACTTGACCATATGGCTCGTCCTAAGGAAGAGTTGAGTGGCTTAGGGCATGTTCGTCCAAGAATAAGCTCGTCTGTCCGTGAAGTCAGTTGGACGAGTACCTTGCATCCTAAACATGCCCCTTGGATACAAACTCGAAGCGACCTTTGTTTTCCTATCAGGCTACAAAAATCGTTCCCCCAGTAAATGGTTGTGGGAAACAGAGGCCAAATAATGTAACTTCCATGGCGGTTATGGAAGTTACCTCCAAGTCTTTCAAACTCCACAACAGTAGGAGAAATAGTTGCCTCAAACAAGCACTATATAAGGACTCTTCTACGAGAGAGTAAGGCATTCAGACACTTCCACACAAATTGGAATTCCAAAAATACTGACTTTACCATCAGAGGATTCTTGATCGGTCTTCCCCGGTCTCCTTTAATTTTGTGTTTATCTTTTTAGGACATTCCAAGTAACATTGAGATCATTAACACCTGAGACATTTAGCCTACTGATTTCCTTGTGTTCATCAGTTGGCGCCGTCTGTGGGAAAGAGTTTCGTTAGATTTTATTTGAGTTCTACAATTCCTTTCTCTGACAAAAAGGGTTGCAATGGTTTGGACATGATCAAGGGCTACCAACCCAGGCCATTAAGAAAGTAGAGATGCTTCTAGCAATCCCCATCACGATCGTCAATTTGCGCCTGCCATGCAACCATCCTCTGTTCAACATGTGCAATCCATGGTAGCCACTATGGCAGAGTTAACTCACCAAAACCAAGAACTAACAAGGGAGATTAATCTCAAGAGGCAATGACATAAGGCATATGGAGAAGAATAAGGCCAAAGCTAGGAAGATGGAAGAAATACTGAGCTTGAAAGCCAATCAAAGGGCACCACATCAAGAAGGGTGCCACACTTGGAGAGAGAGATCGATCAGATGAGGAAGGTTATGGATGAGATGAGATGAGGGAGAACATGAGAAGAACAAATCCTATAGAGGATCTAGTTCACCATACAGATTCCCCCTTCACGGCTTCCATCAATGGTCACCCCTTGGCTCTAAAATTCAAGATGCCTTCCTTGGATTCGTATGATGGAGCGCATGACCCGTTTAATCACATTGCTACTTTTAAGATAACAATGCACCTTCAAGGGGTCCCGGATGAAATTATGTGTAGAGCCTTCCCTACCACCCTCAAAGGTCTGGCACGAGTGTGGTTCAGTAAAATACCCCTGAATTCGGTAAGTTCTTTCGAAGAGTTGAGCAAGTTGTTCGTTAATAACTTTATTGGGGGACAGAGACACAAGCGTTCTTTGTCTAGCCTGTTAACCAAAGAACAGGGGGAGAATGAAAGCTTGCGGTCCTTTATCACTCGTTTTAATAGGGAAGCCCTAACAGTGGATGAGGTGGATGATAAGCTACTATTGGCGGCCTTTTACAACGGGGTTAATTTTGATTTATACATCCATAAGCTTTATGAGAAGAAGCCTTAATCCATGGCTAAACTCGTCTATTCAGCCAAAAACTTTATAAATGCAGAAGATGTGATCATAGCCAAGAAGAGGAAGAAAGTTGAGAGAATGGAAGCAAACCCCATGCGCCACTCTGAGCAAGGCCTTCATCCAAAAAAGGGACGGACGAAAGATAAAAAAGATCGAGATGGTAAAAGGGCTGGTCCTTCCGTACGGAGTCAACAATACACGCCACTAAACATGCCACTCAAGTAAGTCCTTATGTAAATCAAGGATGATCCTTCCTTGAAGTGGCCGGAGAAAATGAAGAGAGATCCCAACAAGAGTAATAGGAACAAGTATTGCCGCTTCCATAGAGACCATGGGTACGACACGGATGAATGTTACAATCTAAAACAGCAGATTGAAAATCTTATAAGACAAGGAAAGTTGAGAAATTTCCTTGGCGAGAGCATGAGGATGAGAAGTTGAAAGGGAAGGTAGAAGAGTCGTCGCAACCCCCGCTTGGAGAGATAAGAGTTATTATAGGAGGAAGCTTAGTAGGTCAGTCGTCCAAGTCTAGAAAGACGAATCTGAAAGTAGTGCAGAATGTTCAACTCTCTCGATGATCTCCAAGGACGAGGACCCCGAACAAGCAAGCAATCACATTCACGGACGCGAATGCTGAAAGAGTTCACGACCCCCATGACGATGCCATTGTTATTACTTTGCTTATTGCCAATTATACAACTAGAAGGGTGTTGGTGGACAATGGAAGTTTAGCGGATATTTTATATTACCCTGCCTTTCAACAAATAAGGCTCGGACTCACCTTTGGTAGGATTCGGTGGAACGAAGGTACAGCCTGTAGGCACTATCACATTACCTGTTGTGGTGGGGGCATATCCATAACAGGTAGCCAAGGACGTGAATTTCTTGGTGGTAGATTGTTCATCCTCCCACAATGCCATAATTGGAAGACCGACTTTAAATAGTTGGAAAGCAGTTATGTCTACTTACCACCTATCAGTCAAATTTCCAACAGAGCATGGGATAGGACAAGTACAACAAGATCAGCTGGCAACAAGAGAATGCTACCTAGCCATGTTCGCCATGGAGAAGCAAGTTCAAACGATGAATATTGAGGAAAGGAAAGTTGTGGTAGAGCCCATTGAAGCAATAGAGAATATTTTCTTGGAAGAGAATAACCCTGAGAGGTGTACTAGGGTTGGGGCAGATTTAGAAGAAAAAACTAAACAAGATCCCATTCGTTTTTTGAGGAAGAATACTGATGTGTTTGCTTGGAGCCATGAGGATATGCCAAGTATAGACCCTAGCGTCATTACACACCGTTTGAATGTATATCCTTCCTCCGAACTTGTACGATAGAAGAGAAGAGTATTTGCCCCTGAGAGAGACAATGCTATCAAAGAAGAAGTGCAAAAGTTGGTCACAGCAAAGTTTATTCAAGAGATTTATTATCCAGATTGGTTAGCCAATGTTGTAATGGTCAAGAAGCCAAATGGCAAGTGGAGAATGTGTGTTTTACTGATTTAAATAAAGCTTGCCCCAAGGATAGCTATACGTTGCCGCGCATTAACCAACTAATGGATTCTATTGCATGTCACAAGTGGCTAAGTTTTATGGATGCATTCTCCGAATACAATCAAATAAGGATGGATGAGGCAAACCAAGAAAAGACATCCTTTATCACCAGTCAAGGCTTGTTTTGTTACAAAGTGATGCCCTTCAATATGAAGAACGCAGGGGCAACATATCAGAGGTTGGTTAACCGTATGTTCCATCCACAGATTGGACGGAATGTGAAAGTCTATGTGGATGACATGCTGGTGAAGAGCCTAGACAAGGGAAAGCACCTAGATGACCTGTAAGAAACCTTTAACACTCTTAGGCAGTACAACATGAAGTTAAACCTCAAAAAATGCACTTTTGGAGTTTCATTAGGAAAGTTCCTTGAATCCATGGTTTCGCATAGAGGAATTGAAGCGAATCCTGATAAGATACAAGCGATATTGGATATGAAGCCTCCGCGAAGCATCAAAGAAGTCCAGTCTCTTACCGGACGAGTAGTTGCCCTTAACAGGTTTGTCTCTAAAGCTATTGACAAATGTTTGCCATTTTTTAAGGTTATTAGAAAGGCATTTGAATGAACAGACGAGTGTCAGAAAACTTTTCAAGACCTGAAGATATATCTCACCACAGCCTCCTTGTTGAGTCCATTTATGTTAGGAGATGAATTGTACTTGTACTTAGCAGTGACTCCACATGTTGTAAGTTCAGTGTTAATCAAAGAAGAAGGAAAGGTGTAGAAGCCAATCTACTACACAAGCATAGCACTCAGAGGAGCGGAAGAACAGTATCCATCGATAGAGAAATTGGCCTTTGCACTAATAATAGCTTCCAAGAAGTTGAGACATTACTTCCAAGCTTATGTCATCAATGTCATGACGGCTCATCCACTCAAGAAGGCAATGAACAAGTTGGAAGCCATAGGACGACTGAACCAATAGGCTATCGAGCTCAGCGAATTTGACATCAGATACCAACCTAGAAATGCAGTAAAAGCTCAAGCCCTGGCAAACTTCATTGCAAAGTTCACTCCAAGTTATGATGACTTAAGCGAGGTGGAGAATAGTAAGAAGTGGATCGTCCGTGTGGATGAATCATTTACATAGCATGTAGGAGAAATAAGAGTTGTTTTACTATCCCTAGAAGGAGATAAATTGAAGCACAAGATTTGTCTACAGTATCAAACAACCAACAATGAAGTTAAGTATGAAGCCCTTCTTAAAGGGTTGAAGTTGGCTAAATCTATGGAAGCAGAATCGATACTCGTCCTGGGAGACTCTCAGCTAGTCATAGGCCAAGTAAATGGGATATGTAAAGCCAAAGAAGAACAAATGAATAAGTACCTTAATAAGATGGTACGCCTTGTAAAGAAGTTTAAGGAAGCTGAAAGCTCGAAATGTGTGAAAACACAAGAGCTTGTTTAGACCCCCAATTCAAATTACGGCTTGGCTGATTTTACACTAACTTAATACTAATTGCGGAATAGTGTAAACACAAGCATACAAACACGAGAGTTGCTCTAATCCATATTTAAAGCAACATAGCAGTAAAATGAAATGAATAAGAGTGAGGAAGAGAGATGCAAACACAGATAATACTAAGACATGTTATTGAAGAGGAAACCGAAGAACTCGGTGAAAAACCTTTTTGCTGCTCTCTAAGCAGTAATCGATCCACTAGACAATCAGTTGGGATACATGGGTAAGCAAGAGACCCTCCAAGACTAATCTACCATTTGTACCTAAGCCCTCAAAGCTCTTACTCTAACAAGGCTTCTCTGAACCGTGTCTTGTCTAGCTCTCCAGATCCCGCAACAAGCTCCATGTTGCGTCTGCTATCCTTGGCTTCTTCCAATGTTTCCCAGCAGCACCAAAACCTCACTGGACACTCTCAAAAGGTGTGGTAAATTATTGGGCTATTGACCTCTCAATGGTATGGAAATGGAGAGGTAGGAGATGGGGAAATCTCACAAACAAAGGTATAGAGAATTGTTGGTATAACAATTTCTAACTCTCAAGTGTTTTAGCTAGGGTTTTCTCTCAGAATATCTTTATCACATTTGTGGGTAATATGAGTATATATAATGAGGGTATAGAAAGTGTGTATCAGGCAGTACAGGCTGGCAGAACAGAATGTCTCGTGGGTATCTTGTGGGAATGCCTTACCCACGAGATACTCGCGAGACACAACTATCTCCATTTGTACAAACTTTTCGCATTCCAGTCATGTGCAAGGCACATGCTTCACTTCGCAGGAAGCTTAGTCGCGAGACACCCACGAGGATTCTTCTAGCTTCACTTGCTTGAGTCTTCACATACTCTCTCTTTAACACACAACCCTTACAATCACATCCCACAATAAAATACAGGATACATAAGATTGAATAAACTTACAATCAAATTTGGCACAGAATAAAAGCCAACAAAATACAAATTTGTAAATCACAACTTTACAAAAGCTAATTTCGTTCAGATCTCGAGAGAAGAAAACATGGAAGCAAATACTTTAGCAAAGGAAGCCTCAGCGAGCGAAGTAATGGATGAGTTTGATGAAATTCAATACCTGCCCAGCATAGACTTTCCAAAAGTACAGTAGATAGAGGTGAAGAAAATTGGATGACTCCAATAGTATCATACTTGAAGGACAGAAAGCTTCTCGAAGTGAAAGACGAGAACAAGAAGCTCAGAGTTAGATTAGCCAGATACATTCTCATAGACGAGGTACTATACAAAAGGAGTTTTTCACAACCTTATCTGAGGTGTTTAGCTTCGTAAGAGGCTAATTATGAATTGAGGGAGGTTCATGAAGGAGCATATGGCAACCACATAGGGGCCAAATCACTTGTCCACAAAGTTGTCTGCGTAGGCTACTACTAGCCAAATATGCAAGCTGATGCCAAGGCATATGTCAAGGTCTGCGATCAATGCCAACTGTTTAGTAACGTCCCCAGAAAAACATCAGAATATCTCACCCCGATGATGGCCCCATGGCCTTTTGCATAATGGGGGCTAGACATCTTGGGTCCCTTTCCACTTAAGACGAGGCAGATGAATTTTCTGGTGGTAGGTATTGATTATTTCATCAAGTGGGTAGAAGCAGAACCCTTAACAAGTATCACACAACAAAATTTCAAAAGCTTCGTCTGGAAGAATATTGTGTGCAGGTTTGGGGTGCCTAGAGTATTAGTTTCCGACAACGAACTAAAATTTGACAATGCACTTTTTAGGGACTTCTATGAACACTTCAAAATTCAAAATCATTATTCCTTACCCACCCACCCCCAAGCAAACAATCAGGCCGAAGTTACAAACCGATCCTTGTTGAAAATCGAGGGGGTAAAGGGAGTATGGCCAGATGAGCTACCAGGTGTTCTATGGGCGTACAGGACGACGGTGAGAACCCCTACAGGGGAAACTCCTTTCAAGCTAGCCTATGGAAGTGAAGCAGTCATACCTGCAGAAGTGCACGTGGCCAACCACAGGGTGACGATGTATTAGGATAAGGATAACGAGGAGCAACTTCGTTTAAACCTCAATCTAATAGATAAGGTAAGGACAGACGTAGAACATAGGATGGCGAGGTACAAAAACCTCATGGCTAGGCAGTATGATGGAATGGTGAAGCCAAGGCGGTTCAACATGGGAGACTTCGTCCTGAAAAAGGTTTCTTTGGCAATCAAGAACCCAACTCATGGGAAACTGGGACCTAATTGGGAGGGACCCTATAAAGTTATCAATTGCAAAAGACAAGGATCCTACTACTTGGAAAACTTTGGACGGGAGGAAGCTGGAGCACCCTTGGCATGTTGAACACCTAAGAAGGTATTACCAATAAAGTCCCTGCCTGGACGAGCGTTACCTAAGACGAGCAGCTAAAATTTTGTTTTGAAGTTTGTTTAAATATAAGCTTTGTGCATGTGTTAATTTCCTAAAACTATATTAGTCTTTAAAGTTGTGTGTCGTGAGCTATGGACGAGATGATGGAGTTTGTATTTATTAAATTCCCTAATGGCATTAGCTTCTAAGCACATGCCTCACCTATGAACAATGTTTATGCTATATACATAATGTTGTGTGAATTTTTAGTATTTATATTGTTTTTATAATCAACAAGAAGGCTAAAAGCCCAAGACGAGTAAAATCTCTGGACGCAGAGATGTAATGTCTATAAGCTTCCCCAAGGGTAAAGCAAGGAAAAACAAGGCATATTCGTCCAAATAATGGACGAAGTAAAGCCCTTAATACATCAGTCCTACCTATGGACGAGGAAATGCATACATGAATATTTCATGTCAAGCAGGATGCCAACTATAACAATCCAATTATTTGGATGAGAAAAAAGTTAGGCTTATGGATGGAATGTAAAACCAAATAACAAGTCTAAGGATGAATAAAGCAGAGGAAAAAAGTGTTGCCATCCCCAAAGATGAGCTATACTTACAAAATAACTCACAAAATTCAAAAGGATGAATGAATACAACTTCTATCATGGACGAGTCAAGAGTGAAACCAATGTCAATTTTTTTTTCATCCACATAATGATAGAAAGGAAACAAACATTCATGAAGTCCAAAAAAGCCTTGTTAAAATAAAAAGCCCAAATGGCAATTGTTTAGAAGCCCATCCTAAAAGCATGGACGAGATAAAATATACTTGGGTTACAATAAAAAGATCCAAAACAATGGATCAAACAAAAAAAAAAAAAAAAAAAAAAAAAAAAAGAAATACTAAGGATAACCTAAATGTAAAGGTCTCATCTTTAAGAAGAAGGGGCATTAGCATTGGGGTCGTCTTGAGGTGGCTGAGTGGTAGCATCGTCTTCCACATTGATGTCCTCAGAGCTAGTTTGAAGAAGAGAGCTGGTAACAGTAGCCAGGTTAAGCTTAATGGAGCTAAAGTCCATTT
This sequence comes from Quercus lobata, assembly GCF_001633185.2. Classification (NCBI taxonomy): domain Eukaryota; kingdom Viridiplantae; phylum Streptophyta; class Magnoliopsida; order Fagales; family Fagaceae; genus Quercus; species Quercus lobata. The sequence continues at coordinate 33,599,446 of NC_044906.1, read as the reverse complement.
CAGGGAAATTTTCCATAGCATCCATTCTAAAATCCTCAAAGCCTGTTGCATAATTGGCGTCCAGAAGATCAGTGTATTGCTTAGACGCCTTGAATTTAGGTGGAGTTTGGATATAAATTATTCCAAGTCCATGTTTTACTGTAGCACATTTTGCCTTTTTTTTTTTTTTTTGGGTTCAGCCTACAATGGTTGACAATTCAACCATGCACTGTTCACGGATCCCATAAATTACACTTTTCAGTAACTTTTTCATTAAAAATGGGTCCCACATTACTATTCACACATTTAAAAAATATTTTGCTAAAGTGTTTTCAGTTTTCAGTTTTTCAGTTTCAGCAAAATAAGTTCTATCCAAACAGACCCTTAGTCACTGCATCTTCCTTTGCCTTGGAAAGAAGAGTACTCAACTCATTGTTCTTTTTTTGTAGATGATCAAGACGAGTATCTTTTTCCACCACATCAATTTTCAACTCCTCAATCAAGTTTTGTAGCTCAGTTGCCTTCTCCTTAGCCTTGGCAACTACCTCAGCCCACTTCTTGGATTCTTCTTTCACCTCTTGAATCCTTGTCTCTAACAAGATCCTCGTTTGGTCTAATCCTGTGGCCTGCCTGGACGTTGCAATAAATTTTGACATAGCCTAAAAAAAAATGATGAAAATGAAAGTTAGATGAAAATATATGTAAATATATATTTTTCAAAAAAGAAAAAAAGAAATGATTACATACCTTAAAAAGATCATGAACACTAGAATGTTCAAAATCCTTTAGAGACATGTCATAGCAAGTGTTTATGTCCTCATCTAAAACAGCTTTCTAAAAACGTTCCCAAGCCAGGTCTTCATTTTCAATAATGTTTGAAGGGAGCTGTTGTGAAAGCTGGGATGTGGATGGCACAGTTGTCTTGGGCATAGGAGTCTTAGACGGAGTGGTCTCAATTGGAGTGGACGGGTCCACATCATATATTTTGACGGGTTGTTAAGACATAGGAAAGTTAGGCTTGACTGTTTGGGATGACCCATGCTTAGCCTTTTTGCCTTGTCGGTTAGGGAGATTTCCCAAATCAAGGTTTTTAGATAAAGACCCCTTTTGTCCCCAGCCAACGGACGAGCTTGAGACTGAGCCTCAAGATGACTCTCCTCACTTATACCTTCTTTCTCTTTGTTTTCTTTCATTGTTGACATTCCTAAAGCAAAAAGCAATAACAATAAGTGACAAATTATAAATAGATGAGGAAATATGATAGGATGTTCAAATGACCATTAGATGGAAACTTACTTCTTCGCACTGTAACCTCGCGAGCAATAGCCTCATCTGATGGTTCAGGACCAAGTCCCCACTTGGTAAGAATGAAAATCCCTATCGACGTAAAGATGAGCCTTATGGATGCGGTTACTGTGAAATTTATTTAAGGAAGGTTGTTTAACACCTGTAAAGCAAATAATAAACAAATGTTAGAAACAAATAAAAAATAAGATAAAAGAAAGAGAAAGGTGAAAAAAGGGAGGGACGTACCTTCAGGACGAAGGTTGCCTAAGTCCCCAGAATAAGGGGCAAAAGGGTCCCTGCCAACGTCCACAAGGTTCCCTGCCCAAAAATTGGAGACAAAGATAAACTCTATCTTTAAATTCTGGTCAGACAAGGCTAAGGACTTGATTAATCTACAATCTTTACCCCTAGTTGTGAATTGGTAAAAGCCCAGGCATTGATTTATCTTTGAAGGTTTGTCACAAAAGAGGAACTCGTCCACAGTAAGAGGACAGTTCCCTCCAAAGACTTCCCTCCACAAAATTTGCATAGAGATAACTAATCTCCACGCGTTAGGGTTGAATTGACATATACCTAAACCTAACCTAACCAATAACTCTCTAGCAAATGCATTCAAAGGCAACCTAAAACACCCCGAGAAATAAGCCTCATAGACGCCTACTCCAAAACAGGGATTGCAGCTCATTCGAGATTTGGTACCATGTCCTAAGATTGTTAAGCCTTTGCTCACTCATTTTGGAATGAATACCTACTGCACAACTATAGACGGTTTCCTCTTTGTCCAAAGGACTAGACAGAGGGACACCGGACGGGGTGCTAGCTTGGGAACCAGAGGTTTTCCTAAGTTGTTCTTGGATTACTTCTAAAGGAAGCCCAGGGACAGTAGAGGTATATCCCTCATTCTTAGAACTCTCCTCACTACTATGGCTACTATTACTAGAACCACTATCATTGGTTGTATCATAATACTGGTCTATAGCTTTCTCTGTACTATTGCTAAACGAAGAAATAACAGTTTCAGACATTTTTTGGAAACCAAAAACCTAAAGACGAGAAGGAAGAGAATACCTGGCTCTAGACAAGGGAGGACTATGGACGCAAAGAGACTTCTACACGAGGCTCTAGACGAAAGGAAAATTTCAGAAATGTAAAGGGTAGAGGAGGAATTCCGCTATTTATAGACAGCTGACCTGGTATTCGAAACGACACAACCAACCAAGATATGACACGTGGCTTACCCCTTGAAAAAATAAATTGACGAGACTAATCACCAATAAAATTATGACACGTGGCACATCTAACTGTAGACTTTAAATACGTATGTCTAGGGAAATGATGCAAAGCTACACATTCCCTTAGACGATCCATGTGGATGAGGGGGAAACTGATGGTGTTATAAAATTGACCAACTCCTAAAACTCGTTCATATGGCTCGTCCTAAGGAAGAGTTGAGTGGCTTAAGGCATGTTTGTCCAAGGATAAGCTCATCCGTCCGTGAAGTCAGTTGGATGAGTACCTTGCATCCTGAACATACCCCTTGGATACAAACTCGAAGCGACCTCTGTTTTCCTATTAGGATACAAAAACCGTTCCCTCAGTAAACGGTTGTGGAAAACAAAGGCCAAATAATGTAACTTCCATGGTGGTTATGGAAGTTACCTCTAAGTCTTTCAAACTCCACAACAATAGGAGAAATAACTGCCTCAGAAAAGCACTATATAAGGACTCTTCTATGAGAGGGTAAGGCATCCAGACACTTCCACACAAATTGGAATTCCAAAAATACTAACTTTACCATCGGAGGATTCTTGACCGGTCTTCCATGGTCTCCTTTGATTTTGTGTTTATCTTTTCAGGACATTCCAAGTAACATTGAGATCATCAACGCCCGAGACATTCAGCCTACTGATTTCCTTGTGTTCATCACTTTCCAGTATGCATAGTTAGTGTCATCAAATAAAGGAGGTATGATTAAAGACTGTTCTCTATCCATGACAAACAGGAGTCAATAGATCAACACAACAAAGATTAAAATATAATCAGAATGTGCCTGCCCTGATACCACTTGATAGGCCAAAAACGAATTGACCCCTTGTGATATATTAATTGATTAATTAGTCAAGTTTTATAATTAATCAAATTAACATGCAAACGCGTGGTAGCACAAACAAATCACCAACTAAACTAAATATACAACGGAAAATAAATTTAACACGGTGATTTGTTTACCAATGGGGAAAATCTAACGGCAAAAACCCCATTGGGTATTTTCAGGTCACCATTCCCAAAATTCCACTATTATCACAACAAGCAGTTACAAGTAAAGGAATCACAGTACCTTATACCAACTTACAGTTGAACCCTTACCCCAATACCCAATTGGACTTATTCTGTAGTGACAATTTCTCCTTTTGATGCATGGCTCCTAAGTACGTGACTAACCAATTATGCAGATTTCAGTACGTGACTTCAATCACCAACTAAAGAAGGTTGTTGGCTGCAAAGTTCTTCAGTTCATCCACACGATGAAGATCAAAAAGATGCTTGATCACAAAATCCTACGGTACACATATATAGCAACTTCTTCAGAAGAGATGAACTAGGGCAAAACTTTGTCTCCGGTCACAATCTGCTTGAACAAACTATTCTTAAAGCTTGTGTAACTTGTAAACACTTTGACGACCCTTAAAATAATTCTTTTATATGTCTAGGGTTGTGAGAAAAGAAAGCCCAAACACATAGAACCGGATTGGAGTCAAAACAGAACTGGAATTCTGTTTTTCATAAAGCTCGACAGATACCTATTTGTCGAGATGTTGTTGAGCAGTTGTCGAGCCACAAGGCTGGAACAGCTCTTTAAGCTCAATAGATAACTAGCTGTCGAGCTTTAATGACAGACACTTTTTAGCTTGAATCTTGGATAGACTTGCATGGCTTCAACACTTGATCTTGAAACACAGTTTCTTGAAGTATTGAAAACACCTAGATCTACCCAATTATAAGTAAAGTGCATTTTGTCAAAGGATTAGCCAATTACATAAAATAGTGATATATGTTCCTAACAAGTGAATCACATATGTCCTAACAATGTCCACAAAACACCATGTCCCAAAATACTCATTCAAAAAAAATTCTCCATGTCCAAACAAAATTTTTCCATGACCAAAAAAAATTCTCCATGTCCAAAAAACTTTTATGTCTAAAATATTGTCCATGTAAAAAAAAAAAAAAAAAAAAAAAAAAAAAAAAAAAAACCATGTTCAACACAAAAAATACATACCACCACAAAATTTTTCCATATCCATACCCATAAAAATTTCCATACTCATGAAATAAGACTTACACATTCAAACAAAATTTCCACACTCATCAAAGGTGGGTTTGTTCAACCAAGCCCACACATCAAATTCTCATAATTCCAATACCCACAATATGCAAGTCAAAATTCATTCAGCAATACCACAAGCTACATACATTGCTAAACTTCATGAGTCCTCAACATTGTCCAAGTTTCATCATGCCAGATAACTTTGTAAGGTTGAATTTATTCAATTATGTGTTGGCTTTACTCCATGCCAAATTTGCTTGTAATTTAGCAATTAGATTCTCTGTGTTTAGGTGAGATTTAGGAAAGGGTTATGTGTGAGAGAGTATAAAGAAAACTTAAGATGTGTGCAATCAAAGGAGTCTCGTGATTGGATCTCGTGACTGGCAAGTTGCCAAAGTGGCACATGTGTGGAGCATGGAGGGGAGTTGAAAGGTGACGATAGCTGGAGCACTATAGGACAAAAATTCCAGTCTGGCTAGGTAGTTAGCTTGCGACTTAGACTCATGACTCATTCCAGTCATGAGGTTGAGTCGTTAGAATGCTCTGTTTGGATGAAAACTGACTTTTCACATTCCTCATACACACTACTATAAATACCATAATACCCATGAAATGTAGAGAGCTTCTAGAGATAATTTTGTGAGAGAAACCTTAGAGAAAACAAGATTGACTCATCCACAATCTTTATCATTTGATTCTCCAAATTCCTCTACTCTCACCCTCTCCATTGACAGATCCATGAGAGGTACATTTGCCAAATCCTTATCTCACCATACCCATATATGTGAGGAGGTGTTTTGGTGCTTGAGAAGCAATTTAAAGAGGACCAATTCATTTGGTTAATGCAATGGGCTTATTACGGGATTCAATAAGCTAGAGAAGACAAGGTTCGACATAACCCTATTGGAGCAAGAAGTTTGGAGGGCTTAGGTGCACTGGATAGATTAGGCTTGGAGGGTCTTCTGCTATTCATGTATCTCAACTTCATTATCTAGTAGATTATTGACCGCTTGGAGGGTGATGGAGAGATTTTTCACCGAGTACTTCAGTTTCTTCTTCAATAACACATCGCCGTGTTATCTTTGTGTTTGCAACTCTCTTTTCTTTCTCTTTACCTTTTAACTGTTGCTGTGTTGGTAATTAATTATGGTTTAAGAGTGTGTTACCAATTTAGATATAGCTTATATTTCATATTCCACACATATACTGTTTGATTATAAGCTTGTGTTGGTAATTTTGTATATGGGGGTCTAAACGTTCATTGGTTTTTTATATGCTATTTGAACTTTCAAACTCAATAATTCAAAAAATGCCCCAAGGCCAAGATTACAACATGATCACAAGAATTTCAAACCAAATCATATACAATGTCCAAAATTTCAACAAGAACAAACAAAAACAAAATGACAATGTCTCAACATCAAGTTCCCAACAAAACATGAAACCAACAAATGTGCCCAGAAAGGAATCAAAAAAGGAGCTCACCTTGAAGTCCTTTTTGGAGTGTGGAGCATAGGTCATAGGGTCTTGGAGGAGCCCTTCTTCCTCATTCCATTCATGGGACGGGTGATATTTTTTCCCATTAAAAGTAAGAAATGATGGCCCATTGGAAGATGCCATTGTAAATGCAAAAAAATGGAGGTTTGGAGATGGGTTTCAAAAAATGGATTTGTAGCAAAGATGGTCAAGAACACAAAGATCTGAAAAGATATTGAGAGAGATGAATGAAAGCAAGTTTAGAAGCATAGGGAAGTGATTTTCTAGAGAAGAAATGGTGAGAGGAGGAATAAAATGCAAGTGGAGGAAGTGTGTGAATAGTGACAATGGAGGAAGAGAGAAGAGTGAGGAGTGAAGAGTAAAACAAAAAAAGAGGAAGACAAGGGAAATGGGGGCCAAAAATTCACCCCTCCCCCCCCCCCCTTATTTTTACCTGAGTTGCTAAGTCAACTTAGGTTTGACTGAGTTGACCCAGTCAACTCTTCAAAAAAAAAATTGTTTTGTTCATTTATAAGAAAAGAGATCAAATAAAAAATGAATGAAAAAAACAAAACTTTTCAAAGATAGATGACATCAATTTCAAGAAAAGGTCAATTTTGAAGGAAGAAAAGATAAATTTTCAAAGATAATCAAGAACAAAGGGTATCATTTTTCGAAGAAAATTTTGAATTTCAAGTTTCAAATTTCAACTCTAAAAAAAAAAAAAAAAAAAATTAAAAAAAAAAAAAAAAAACCTCTTCCAAAGAGAGAGAGAGAGAGAGAGAGAGAGAGAGAGAATCACACATCTCAAAATAGTGGATCAATAAAGCACTCATCATTTAAAGTCTAATCCCAAATTTTGATCTTTTGCAAGCAAAACCCTAGGTTCCAAGATAAAGAAGCCTCTTGGTTACCTTTCATTCAAGATTGAGGTAAAGAAACCCCTTGGTCGCCACAGTTCCAAATTGAGATAGAGAAGCCTCTCGTTAGGACATATATGAATCATGTTGGGAATATATGTCAATATAGAATTGGCTAATCCTTTGAAAAAACATACTTTACTTGTAATTGAGTAGATCTAAGATGTGTTTAATACTTCAAGGAACAAGGTTTCAAGTTCAAGTGTTAAAGTCATGCAAGTCTGTCTAAGAATCAAGTGAAGAAGTGCTGGATTTTAAAACTCAATAGCTAGTATCTATCGAGGTCTAAAAAACTGTTTAAACCTGATGCTCGACAGTTGCTCAATAGATAGGGTATCTATTGAGGTTTAAGAAAATCAAATTTTCATCCAATTCGTGTATAAATGTTTGGGCTTTCTTTTCTCACAATTCTAAACATATATAAGGATTATTTAAAGGGCTGTCACAACTGATGCACTCCAATACAAAAATTTTTGACAAGCATATTGTGAACTGGAGGCATATGCCCTAGTTCATTTTTCTATTCAAGAAGTTATTGTGTTTGTACACCATAGCATTTTGTAACCAAAAAACTTTGTAATCTTCATTGTATTGATAAACTGAAGAATTTTGCAGCTAACATCTTTCTCAAGTTGGTGTATAAGCCGCATACTGAGATCCGCGCATTGAATTGATGAGTCACGGACTGGGAGTTGTGCATTGAAAGGAGAGATTGTCACTACAGAATAAGTCCAATTGGGTATTGGGATAAGGGTTCAACTGTAAATTGGTATAAGATACTGGGATTTTTTTACTTGTAACCGCTTATTGTGATAATAGTGAATTCTCGAGAGTGGTGATCTTAAAATCACTCAGTGGGGTTTTTGCCTTGGAGGTTTTCCCCATTTGTAAACAAATCACCGTGTCAATTTTATTTTCCGCTACATATTAACTTAGTTGATGATTTGTTTGTGCTACCACGCATATTGCATGTTAATTAATTTAAGTAATTCACTTGCCTAATTAATTGGTAAATTCATCACAAGAGGTCAATATATTCTTGGACTATCATATATATATATATATATATATATATATATATGTATGTATGTATCCGGAGAAAACAACCACCTACTTTCACTCTTTTAACTGATACAAAGCTTCACAATTATTACTGCATCAAATGGCTTCAGTAAGGCCTCAC